>NW_027280556.1:0-90509 GCF_046629955.1 Centroberyx affinis
CTCGCCCCTGGCCGCGGTGTGTTTTTTGTCCTTGGCCCGCTTCAGACGCGGGGGCCAAAACTGCCCTCGGAGCGGAAGTGGATACCTCATAGAGGAGAGGTACAATGGTGACCACATCAGCGGTAACAGTGGGCTCATTGTGCCTCGGTCCACACAGCCCTTCAACATCCTCTCTCTCTCTCTCTCTCTCTCTCCCACCTCTCCGCCCCCCACCTCCCTCCTCCTCCTCTCCTCCCTCTGACTCTCCCTGTCCCCCCTAGCTCTTATTGTCAGCAGGGGCGATGCACCAGTACTCCTCTCCTCTATTCAGCTTGTTAGGACAGCAGCGGCATGACAATCAGAGGGCATTACACCGGGGGGAGTTAGGGGGAACAGCCGCCGACAGAACATGGCGGAACGTTTCACTTAACCACAGGTCTCTGGCGTTTTTTTGTTTTTTTTTGCCGATTTGCTTATCAAACTGTGTCAAAACCCGATTTGGACGGTCAAAAGCTATCAGGGCTAATCAAAGGCGTTCGGAGGCGGGGATGAGAGGGTTTTGCGAGGAGAGAGAGAGAGAGGAGAGAGGAGAGAGGGGCCTTGGATAGCGAGTGGTAGAGGAGAGAGGAGGGGGGGGGGGACCAAATGACTATTCATAAGTCATTTATTTGATTTTTTTATCCCCCCAGCCTGCCGATCCACTTGACTGGAAAGTTCTGCCCTGGGGACTGAACGCTTGTCAGTTCCCTTCACCTCAACGGGGGCTACCGCCATCGACGGTGTGGAATGGGAACAAGGGGAGGGGAGGGTGGGGGGGGGGCAGTGTGGGGGCAAATTACCCACACACACACACACACACACACACACACACACACACACACGGGGCCCGGGGGTCGGTAGGCAGTAAGGGGTCGTTTTTCCCAGGTCACACGGAGGATGCGCACATCTGTCACTCCAAAGGTGGCACCGCGGGGCAGAGAGCGCTGACCCAGTCCGGCCCGACACGTCGCCATTAGAATTGACAGTGGCGGGGGGGGGGGGGGGTACCTCGTTCTAACCCCCCCCCCCACCACCCCCCACCCACCCCGCGCGCGTCCTTCATCCCCGCTGAACAATTATCCCCCCCCGCCGCAGCTGAGGATGTTCCGAGTACACCGGCAGTCTGTCTCTGACTCTGACTCACTGATACTAACAGTGGCGAGGGAGGCGGTTGTTTGTGGGTTTTTTTGTTTTTTTTTTGTTTTTTTTTTATGCTGACAACCCGAAAGTGGATAGCGGTGTTGATATTACAACGCAAGCAAGGCCAATTTTTTTTTTTTTTTTTTTGCACTCCCAGGTCCGTCCAGGAGTGTTTAGAGCCCTTATCAGCTTGTAATCTGCTGTGGCTCCTCACCTTATCAGCACCATCAGCTCCTCCTTGAGACCTTTTTCACGGCCACTTGGCGCCGGCGATGTAGTCGCAAATCAACGACACGACCTCCAGCATGAGAAAAAAAAAAAAAAAAATTCAGAAAAGGATTAATTTATGCTTTTTTTTTTTTCTTCAAAAGACACAATCCTTATATAACTTAAGTATGATATTTAAGTAAAAAAAATGAAAAATAAATTTAAAAAAATGAAAGTTTCGGAGGGTTTAGCATCCCCTGCTTAATATTTGGTAATAGCTATGACAAAAAATAAAAAATATATAACACACGTGAGTCTATGTGTGCACGCATGTGAATGAAACATAAAGTCTCTATCATGTTTATGTCATGTTTGTCAAGTTTAAGGTTTTTGTTTTTTTTTTTGGTCAACATTTGGTCTTGTGAGTCAATGTCAAACCGACTTCGTCAGCGAAAACAGCAGAGTTTCACTACTGCAAATTATGTTCCAGGAAGTGCAACAGCAACACTGCCTAAAGTAGAATTAGTCTGGCCCCGAGTTGTGCTGATGTGAAGCAATACCTAGTCGAATGTGTGTGTGTGTGTGTGTGTGTGTGTGTCTTTCTTTGTGTGTGTGTGTGTGTGTCGGCACATACGTGTTTCGGAGCGATAGAGCGTCCTGAGTGTCCTGATGAAGTTTAAGCCGTCGGTAGTAATTAGAGCCGGGGCGCTCGCTCGTTAAGCTCGGGGAGTGGCCAAATCTCGAATATTCATGAGGCATGGGGCGCATGTATTATCTTTGTCATGATTCATCCGGGGATAATTGCAAATTCTGTCATACACGTAATCTGCCGCCAACCCCCCCCCACCTCAAATCTCCCCCCCCCCCCCCCCCCCCCCCCCCCCCCCCCCCCCCCGTCGCTCCTGACTGTCTCTTATCTTTCACCTTCTCATAAGACACGCTCATTATTACAAAGAGACAACATGTGCTGTTATGGGCTGCTGCTATTAGGCCGCATTGAGAAGGTGGAGTTTGTGCTTTACTTGTTCGAATAAGAGTCTGTCTGAGGGCCTGGTGGTGATTTGCTACAGTAAGTGGGGGGGGGGGGGGGGGAGAAGTTCTAGATGATTCCAGAAAAAAAAATCTTTTCACCACCCCCAACCCCCCCGTTCCCCCTCTTTTGTTCTACCCACATCGTGAAAGGTGAAAAGGGATAAGGGGGTTGGGGGGGCGGGGGGAATCAAATATGGTTCTCTGGGGCCCATAATCAGCACTCAAGCTCAAAAAAAAAACCAAAAAAAAAAAAAACCTTCCATATCTCCCGCTCGGCTCTGCTGCCAAAAAGCTGTAAGAGCGCTCGCTAAACGGAGCCGAATGAAACTCAGCTCACCTGAGGGAGAAGCACGGCAGCCAAGGTTCACAGTATAAGACTCGTCAAACAAACACGATCGGGTTTCAGGTCGTTTAGGCCACCCCCCCCCACCACCACCACCACCCTATCCACCCCCACCCCCCCGGCCGATGATTACGGCCCGAGCGGGACAGGAGAACGAAGAAGGGGGGGAAGCTCTGGCGAGGATGGAGACAATTAAAGAGGTATATAAAAAAAATAAAAAAACGGACGGAGGCGGGGGAAGGAAGGCGGACCACTTAGCTTTCGGATGCCACTCGGTAGGATAAAAAGTTAGATGAATGTTTCTTAAGGAGGGGGTGGGGGGTGGGGGGTGGGGGGGGGAGTTAAAACACCTGCGATCATGAATTATTCCTCACACCTTATGAAAGACTCAGGCGAAGTCGAAAACGAGAGACTCGAGTTCTTCTTCTTCCTCCTCTGCGCGGAGTGAGTTCTCTCGTTTCTCTCTTTTTTTTTTTTTTTTTTTTTTTATTACAGCGCTGCTTATCGGCGGGAAAAAAGAAGGTATTCAGCGGAGGGATTTAATAATGAGAACCTTTCCTTTTTCCTTTTTGTAAAGAGGAGCGAAAACAATTCCGAGCCCCTGTTCCACCTGGGAAGATGAATAATTCAGCCATTTTGGAAGTAGGCCTCCCCGTCCCTCCAGAGAGGCTGGTGGGCTGTAAAGCCTGAAACTGCCTCATCATTGCCAAAAGTGTAAGCGCATGTATCCATTATTCAGCTCAGCCCGAGTTAAGTCTGACTTCTCTTAGGCAACCTAGATTTCAAGTGTTGGGGGGGGGGGGGGGGGGTGTAGCCTCTGTCTGCCCCCACCCTGCCACAGCGGTTGATGATTAATTGAATGGTTACACAGAAAGATGAAGTTTGATGGGCTTCAAAATGCATGTAGAACACGTTCCAAAAGTTCAAAAGAGAAGTTTTTTTTTTTTTTTTTTTTTTACCTTTGCTGTGGTGTGCTCAATTCCTTATTTATATATGACTTGTTCTCTCTCTCTCTCTTTCCTTCTCTTTCTCAGTCACACACACCAAGACTTTCGTTCCCACTCAGGTTTTCTCTCACTAAAACACAAGCTCGCACACACACACACACACTCGCTCAGGCATGAAAAACACACACACACACACACACACACAGTTGTAGTTCTTGGCAGCTTCTCGAAAATCCCTCGCGTAACAGCAGAAATAGCTTTAGGGTTGACTAATTGTGTTTTGCAACAAAAAGACAAGGAAAGAAAGAGCGCTTCACACCTCTGACCTTCCCTTTGGCTCCTTCACTCCGACACACAGACACACACACACACACCGCCCACTCACACACACACACACACACTCACCGTGTCCGTTTGGTATCTATCTCTAAGAGGCTTATCAGAGGAAAGCAGCAGTGTTTTATGTAATCAACGACACACCGTTGCCGAAAATGTTAACCGAGCCTCTTGAGGTGAGAGGGGCCGGGCCGCTTTTTAACTGTCGCACAGCGTTACTGATAGGAACTTTTCTAGAAGTAGCTTTTCCCAGCATGCTTTGCGCCTTGACCCTTTTCTCATCTTCCGACCCGGTCCCAGTTCCATTAACGAGAATTCTGCTGTCGGCTCTGTTTGGATGTTTCGACGTTTCGCGAGCTTCGACGACCCGACTCCCGATGAAGTTGGTTTGTTTGTTCTCCCCCCGATGCGTTAGACACCATGAGAGGCCCTGACACGGGGGGCATAGGGGGCATAGGGGGCATAGGGGGCAGAGGATGGGGGGGGGGCATGGGCGACACAGTTAACGCTCTCTTTTTTAAAACAGCCTGCAGAGCTCAAGGTGCCAAAACCCGATTAAACTCCTCTCTTGTGTGTTTTTTTTTTTTTTTTGGTGTGACTCGCCTCTCGCCCACGTGACACGTTCAAAGAGGAACTCTGGGTTTTTTCTTTTTTTTGTCTTCCCTTACCGTCACACCTTATACACTCTGCAGGACTGATAAGAACACACACACACACACACACACACACACACACACACACACACACGTACACACATGTGCTGTGTGTTGCCATCCGTCCCGGCTTGCAAATGTAATTTTGCGTAAACTTTTTTTGGGGTTTTTGTGCGATATTCTGTGGCACCAACTCACAGACAGGAAACCACAGCAGAGACTTTTCTGCGTGTTAGAAACAACATGTATGATATTGTGCTGCACCATAACTGTCATTTCAAGCGTAAAAACTTTTTTGGGGATTGGAAACCCAGCTACAGAGAGGTTAGAAAACCACAGCAGGGTATAATATAGATATATATACAGTACTGTGCAAAAGACTTAGGCATATGTTATAGATATCCATAAAGTGAAGATGCTTTCAAAACTAATGAAATGAAAAGTTTCTGAATATCAAAAATGTACACACTAATGCAGAAAACAAATACACATCTAAGACTTCTAAGAAATGTATATAAAAACTCTAGGGTGCCTAAGACCTTTGCACAGTACTGTATATCTATATATACTGTATATATTATTATATTATATATATATACCACTGCAAAAAAATCTCCATCTTAACAAGTCATTCAGTCTAATATCGAGTCCTAAAACCCGAATTTTCTCAAAATAAGTGAAAAAACCTGCCAGTGAGGGGAAATCATTTCAGTTGTTTCTGATGCAAATCAACTGATGCAATTCAACTTTCTAGAAAAACCCTGAAACGAGTGAAACTGCATCGGGTAACAAGTGAAATGACCTCACCACAGTGGCAGATATTTTCACTTGTTTTAAGAAAATGTGTATTTTTAGGACTCAATACTGGACTAAATGACTTGTTGGGCATTCTGCGAAGAAGTTCCCCTCCGCGGGTCAAAAGCACACGTCTCTCCTCGTCTCTCCTCGTCTCTCCTCGTCTCTCCTTGTCTCTCCTCGCCTCTCTTGGCTCTCTCTTTGTTTCTCCTCGACTCTTTTGTGTTTTCACACACCTTTCCCTGAGAGGGAACCGCTTGTTGGCAGGCGCTTGACTGTAACAGGCCGAGGACCACCGGTGCAGGCCAATTTCTTTAAGCCCTGGCGAGGTGTCCCGTTACTCAAAGGGTCTCTCTCTCTCTCTCTCTCTCTCTCTCTCTCTCTCGCTCCCTCAGAGATGTGGAGGGGGGGGGGGGGGGAACCACCTCCGAGATAAAGCACGCCGTGGCCTCACTTTTTTTTTTTTAATGGGGGGAGACATTTTTCTTGCCGTGTTTGAAGTGGAGAACCCCTGAACCTTCTTCCCCTCTCTCTCTCTCTCTCTCTCTCTCTCTCTCTCTCTCTCTCTCTCTCTCTCTCTCCCCTAGACCGACCGTTCACAGGCCGTCGTTTTGGTGGGGCTTTTTTAGGCAAAGACAGCTCATTGGCTGCAGACCGGAGCCTCCACGCCCCCCCCCCCCCCCCCTCCACCCTCCACCCTCCACCTCCCCCCTTCCCTCCCCATCCCATCCCTCCCCCGCCCTGCTAGGGGTGAATTACAGAGCGACTCTCCTTTTTTGTTTTCAAAATGGTCGACCACATGGGGGGAAAAGGCTGGGTATGGTGACCGTAATTATACAGAAGCCTGCCAACAGGTTGGTGATGGAAACTCTCTCTCTCTCTCTCTCCCTCCCTCTCTCTCTCTCTCTCTCTCTCTCTCTCTCTCTCCACACTCAAGAGTCCTGCCCCTCCAGCGATTTAGGGATTTTTCTCCATTCTTAGATTCTCCGTCTGCATAGTTAAGAAATGATTAGGTTGCTCTTGCCAGGATATCTCCAAGAGCTCGGTTTCTAGTAGGGTTAGACCGATGTGTATCGGTTTGCTGATACATGGGGCCGATATTGGTCTTTTCTTTAAATTAAATATCGCATATCAGCCAGTCAGTGTCCACCTCTGATATGATGCTACAGAAAAACAGTCTGGAAAACTGTTTCTTTTTGCACATTTTACCGATTCATTTAATCCCAAATTCTTCATTTAAAGGCAGTTATCTCTGCCAGAGTTTCCCTACCATTGAATAGGTGTTTGTGTGGGTGGGTCACCCTGCCTTAAAGAGCTGCTCACCCTAACATAATTTCATTAATCTGGGTTTCAATGGAGAGTTTTAGTGTCCCATGATGGTCTAAATGCTGTTTCAGAGGCTTTTCCACCCTGACAAGAATACAATGCTGGGTAGAAAAAAAACTGAATACTTGTCATTTTGGGGCCATAAAATTGGTCAAATTTCAGTCGAATCCTAGTTTCTAGGAGAACCCCGTTGTTTACCACTTGCAGAGAAAACCCCCACCAACCGCCCCCACCCCCCACCCTTGTCAATATTAACTTTTCCCTCTGTGTCTTTCCTCTGGTTGGCCCGGCTCGTCACATGGGATCCCCCTCGTCGCTGCTACTTGGGGGACTTGGTTTTTTTCCCCTGTTTGACGCTGTCTAACAGTCGGTGGGTAATGGGGTCGGCGGAGGAACGGATCCCACTGTCTTCCTCCTCAGAAAGATAATTTGATCCGGGACGGGGTCTCCCCCCAACCCCCCCCCCAGCGAGGAGCTCCCAGAGGAAGCGGCGGGGAACAATAGCCTCTCAAATATTTACTGCCGCTCAGCTCATAATCGTCCATCCTGGAGTTGTGTTTATGACTTGTAGGCAGTGTGCAGTGTGTGTGATCCTCTCTGTGTTGTGTGTGTGTGTGTGTGTGTGTGTGTGTCTGTGTGTGTGTGTGTGTGTGTGTGTGTGTGTGTATACTGTACGGGACAGGACTGTGTAGCTAAACCCGAGCCTCGTTTAAGTGGCGTAAGCTGGATCCTAATTATCCACTTGTGCTAATTCTCACCTTTCCGTACTTCAGGTGGCTTAATGGGGACCTAGGCGCGCACACACACACACACACACACACACGCATACACACACGCATACACACACTAACCCCCCTCCCAAACCACCTCCACCCCACCCCCCCACCCCGCTCCCAAACCCCCAGGTTAAAACAAGAGCAAGCAGAGAGCAGCCAAATCCCTTTGGTCATGGATATGAGCTCTTCCCTGTGTTTTACAGCAGATATCCTACTCAGGTTGGAGTGGTAACAGTGTATCAGCATGGGGGCCCATTGGATCCAGATCATTCCAGGGTTCAAGGGTCATCCAGCCCTCAGGGGCCGATGGGAGCAGGGGCCAACGGGGTTAGAGGACAGAAGGAGAGCCTGCCTCTCTTGTTCGGTACCTGGTAGGGATGCTATTCAGGCCACTGCAGGGAATAGTCTGTGTGAGTGTGTGTGTGTGAGTGTGTGTGTGTGTGTGTGTGTGTGTGTGTGTGTGTGCGTGCATGTGTGTGTGTGGGTGGAGAAGAACAGATGTGTTTTACACTCTCATTACCATGTGAAAGAGGTGGTGAAATTCAGGGGTCTTAAACTGTGGTGGTGGTGTGCTTGCTTATCGCGATGGATGGAGCTCGTATCAGGAGGGTCTACACATGTACGCACACACACACACACACACACACACACACACACACACACACACACACATAGCCATTCACACGCAACACACATGAAACTATGGACGCATTAATACACGCGCACACACACACACTCATGCACACACACATACAAATTGACCCTTTTCAAAGCCTCCCGCCTACACTGCCAGCTGGTGACTGGCAGGGTATTACTGTAGTTACCACAGACCAGACCACAGATGCCCCTCCATCCCTACTACTATCTCTTCCTTTCTCTCTCTCTCTCTCTCTCTCTCTCTCCAACAACCCCCCCCCACCCCTTTTGCTCTCATACTCCCACCATAATACTGTGTTTTTTTTACTGTGTTCTTTACATGACTGGCACCGAAAAAAAAAAAGCCCCCAAAAGGACTTCGGGAGCAATTCTTAATTACAATTCAGGTTTGGCTCCGCTCGTCATAAAGGGGAAAAGAAGAAGAGAGCTTACAGTAATCTGTACCAGCAGCGCCGTATGTTATTGTAGCGTCCTAATTAATCTTACAGGAAGGAGTATATGGCAATATCAGATGGAGGCAGCGCCGCGGATAGATTTATTAATGCCCCTAATCAGCTTCAGCTAAATTAATTTCGCACTGATTGCTTGTATTCATCCGAATTTGCATACGTTTAGCCCAGGTGATTTATTTTTTATTTTTTGCTCCCTTTTCCTGTCTCTCTCTCTCTCTCTCTCTCTCTCTCGCACAAACACACTGGCCGTGGAGAGGGAGAGTGTGGAGACAAAGCTCTCCCACTGCAGCGGTGGTAATTGATGGCGGTGGGGAGGAAGAGGGCTGAACGGCGGGCTCAGCGGTGGAGGAGGCGGCTGTAGCGAGTTGAAAGAGCCTGAGATAATCCACTGATCAACGCGGTGCGCAGGTGGCGTCCCGGTGGCAGAGGGGATGGAGAGCGGCGGGCTGAGGGGAGGAGAGAAAAACCCGGGAGAAACCGGTCTTCACTGCACCGCAAAAAAATCTCCATCTTAACAAGTCATGTAGTCTATTATTCAGTCCTAAAATCACAATTTTCTTAAAACAAGTGAGAAAATCTGCCAACGGGGAGAGATAATGTCACTTGTTTCCAATGCAAATCAACTTGTTTCAAGAATTTTGTAGAATCAAGTGTCATTTCCTTGATAGTAGTGCAGTGATTTGCCCTTTTTCTGACTTGTTTCCGGATACTGACGCTCATTTCTTGAAAATTCCCTGAAATAAGTGAAAGTGCATCGGAAACAAGTGGAGTTATCTCACCCCACTGGCGGAGTTGTTCTCTTGTTTTAAGAAAAATAAGATTTAAAAGGCTGAATATGAGACTAAATGACTTGTTAAGGTGGAGGTTAGCTACAATGTGCGAATGCGACTAGAAACGTGTGCTTTTTTTTGGCTTTTTAAGGCAATTCTCAAGGTTTTCTTTATTGGATCGTACATAAGCGAGTTATTTAGAGAGAGTATAGGCGCCCAGCAAACAATTTAGATTTCTGGATGTTGAATAGACTGCACCGACGTTGAAATTTTGCGTCAAAATCAAAGTGGAGACAACATTCATAATCATCCATAGCTGCTACCTGCATGGTTTTGTGAAATCACCTAAATATCTTTCTGAAATCAGTTCACAACAGCTTCCAAAGCTGTTTTAAAATGAATTTTCTCGTGCCGTAATGTCACATTGTTAAAGTTTTGCGCACATTTGGGTTGCTCTGGAACTAGATATGTGTGTTTTTTTGTTTTTTGGATCATTCTCATGGCCCTTTTGCTTTATCATACAGGCTAGCACACAATGGAGTTTTTCAATACATGTGTTAGGGAAGTGTTACACAGACAGGAGGAAAAAGACGAAAAAAAAACAATGACAGACAGTGAACCCAGGCGCTACACTCATATCTAATAAACAACGACAACAAAACAAAAAAAAACACATGCCATCCCAGGCCAACCTAACCTCATCCCCGACATTCTGGATCTGTTGGAATCGCACAACACTTTCAATATTAATGAGCGTTTGAGATTTATACTCGCGCGAAACGAGCCTCGATTCCACCCAGAGCCGGAGTATTAAGTGGGCTCCTGTTCCCCGCCTCGCCGCGCTGAGTTTTGACATCCAGTCAGATGGAGCGGGAACACCACTCCTAGCCTGAATATTGCATGAGCAACCTGTCTTCCTGATGGTGAAACATGCTTTAAAATTCTTCCTAATGGCTCGTTTTGTGGCCATCTGCACCCACTTGCTCACAAAGGTGAAAATCACATTTGGCTTCTCCACTTGAGACCAGAACTAGAAGCCACAAGCTCTATCTTCACACGCACACACACATACACACACACACACACACACACACACACGCTGTCACATGCACCAGTCCAGGCTGCAGCTCCGACAGCCTGTACTCTAAAAACGCTCGATCGTTTATCCTATTGGGTTTGATTCTCCCTGAAATCAATGTGCAATATGCAGTACCTCCGACCAAAAATAGCATTAGCGTAAAATCTATGGCTAACCTGCAGCCAAGAGCAAAATCCATTTAGTTAAGTGAATTCAGGTCGACATCGCAGAGCAAATGAAAAGCCTAAATTGATCCATGCAGTTGTTTTTGCAGTTTATTATATCAGAGAATAGGGGCGGAGGAAGAGCTCAAAATCGCATCAACATAAGAGATGTTTGCCCCACAAAAGGATGCCAGTTTGTTGTTGAGGAAGTTTGTACTGATTTGTGAAGAAGCAGAGGTGTGTGTGCTTGTGACTGTGTGTGTGTGTGTGTGTGTGTGTGTGTGTGTGTGTGCTTTGTAACAGTTTTAACAGCGAGTGACCACAATCACACAGGAGGCAGCTTGCTGCCGAGCATCTGCTCGCAGATTTGCATATTAATTGACCCGTATTAACTCCGAACAGAAAAAAAATCAATCTAGTTTATGACTCTACACAATTATCAATCTCAATCATCCTCCTGTTCCCCCGTGGAAATGCGGCCTTTCATTCCAACCTGTTCTAAAAATAATCAACAGATGAAATTTAGTGTATTTCACATTTATATGGCTGTTTTTAATATGGTTTTAAGGATTTTTTAAGCTAGTTTGTTAAATGACTTTGTCTTTGATTGTAAACACAGGGGCAGGAATCAGGTTTTTTGTTGAGTTTTCCAGTGAAGGCTACACAGTGCGGTTTCCATCTTTAGCCTATTTCTGTCTCATGTGTATCCAGGGAGGCCTACTTGGCTCTTAGTGTGTGCTCCCTTGCTTATGTGCCTGCACGCTCGCATGTGTGTGTGTGTGTGTGTGCGTTTGAAGGAGCGTGTATGTATAGTGATTGAGCGCACGTATGTGTGTGTGTGTCTGTGTGTGTGTGGGTGTGTTTTGTGTGTGAGGGGGGCCAGTGGGGGCCCTGAACATTTGTTGAGAGGAGTAACATGTGCGCAGGCAGGGCACAGATGGTGGCTTCATATCGGGATGGAGGGAAGGGGGGAAAGGTGGGCTGTCTGGGCGCTCGACTAAAACTCTGAGATCTCTCTCTCTCTCTCTCTCTCTCTTTTTTTTTTTTCTCTCTCCTTTTTTTTTTTTTTTCCCAGCCTGTTGCGCACGGGGGGCCCCCATAGATAAATGGGAGTTTAATTCAATTAGGAGGCCGGGCCACTGTTGCCGCCTCACGGCAGGGCCTGGCCGGTAGGAAACACCCCGCTCTTCCTGCCTGGCACACCCCGGACATGGGTGAATAGACGCTGGGGATGAAAACACACACACACACACACACACACACAGGACACACACACACACACACACACACACGCACGTGCTCGCTCAGGGCTATGCTCCCTATTAGTAGGCCTCGAAAAAAAGTGATCAAAACAGTCGAGGGGAAATATATATACTCTTTGATTGGGATTAAATGGCAGCACTTTGAATATGCTTCAAAAGAACTGAAGCAGTGTATTTGCTGGCTGCTCCGCTCTACCTGCCTGTGTGTGATCCTCCTCCTCCTGATGAATGCCTGAATCACTTCCAGCTCGTAGCCACTAGGCAGCGACCTCATTTCCACAGCAGCGTCTGCCTTACCTACTCTCCTCCCCACCTCCCCCCTCCCCCCCCCCCCTCCAGTTGTTCGCTCAGGTGATCTGCAACGCTCACAGGCGAGTGAGAGAGAAAAAAGAGAGAGAGAGAGAGAGAGAGAGAGAGGCAGCTTTTTTCCCTCCCTGTAGCTCCCACCTCATCTCTCATTACCTAGCAGCGGCCGGGGAAGGAACGTGGACGCGGCGGAAAGAAAAAAAAAAAAATCACCTGGAGCCTCGAGAACCTGGATCTAGCTTTGCCTTTGCTCGCTCTATTATCATATCAAAAACGCTCTCCTGTGTGTGTGTGTGTGTGTGTGTGTGTCTGTCTCTATATGGATCTGAAGCCGGGCATTTTTCACCCACAAAGAGATGTACAGAGAGAACAGAGACTGGACTGGATAAGCACTAATAGCACAGGAGCAAAGGCTGATTTTTCTCTCCTGGATTTGAGGGACTGTGTGGAATGGAGGGAGGGGCCGGTCTACATACTGGACGCGGCTGCTTTCGCCTAATTTGGAGAGCATATGATATGTGTCAGGTATAGTATGCACCTGTTTTGCGGGGGGGGGGCATTTAGAGGCACAATGGATCAGGGCGCTGATAATCTAGTCTAGCTCGGTGTGTGGTTTTTTTTTTTTCTGTTTCGGATTAAAGAGTTCAGATTCATGCTGATTTGATCCTTCCTGATGCCTCGATTTGCACTGAAGCTCCACCCTCCTAATACCTCCACTATTGATTTTGCTCCAATGCAGCGTGGAGGGTTGGGAACGGGGGAGGGGGGAGGGGGGGGGGATAGGGGGGAGCCATTGGTAGCTGCTCGTCGACCCTCGCATTCGACCTCACCCACAGCGAATATTTTCACATCGAATTGAGATGCTGATGATGCTTCTGACTTGTTTCCAGATACTGACGCTCATTTCTAGAAAATTCCCTGAAACAAGTGAAAGTGCATCGGAAACAAGTGGAGTTATCTCACCCCACTGGCGGAGTTTTTCTCTTGTTTTAAGAAAAATAAGATTTAAAAGGCTGAATATGAGACTAAATGACTTGTTAAGGTGGACGTTAGCTACAATGTGCGAATGTGACTAGAAACCTGTGCTTTTTTTGGGGGGTTTTTAAGGCAATTCTCAAGGTTTTCTTTATTGGATCGTACATAAGCGAGTTATTTAGAGAGAGTATAGGCGCCCAGCAAACAATTTAGATTTCTGGATGTTGAATAGACTGCACCGACGTTGACATTTTGCGTCAAAATCAAAGTGCAGACAACACTCATAATCATCCATAGCTGCTACCTGCATGGTTTTTGTGAAATCACCTAAATATCTTTCCGATATCGTTTCCCAAAGCCGCTTCAATAGGAATTTTACCACGCTAGTAGTGTCATATTGTACGATTTTTTTTTTTTTGCTCGGGTTGACGTTGAACCTGTGTGAACCTAAAAAGGGGTTTTTAGATGTTTTGGATTTGGCCGCCTCGTGCGTGCCCGCCACCCGTCAAAGTCTTTGCAGGGCATCCTTTAGAGCGAGAGAGAGAGAGAGAGAGAGAGAGAGAGAGAGAGAGAGAGAGAGACTCCGGAGGTGCCTTCAATGAGGAAGGTTTCCTCTCTCCATAGCCTTTTACACCACCTGCACTCGGGGGTGCACACATAGCTCCCACTGTTTTCGCTGCTGATCGATGTAACATACCTTCTCACGCCGGGCCACCTGCCCGGAACTCGGAGCTATATGGGGGGGGGGGCTTGGAAGCATAAAGTCAAACCCCCCCCCACCCCCACCCCCAACCCCCCTCCGAAACAGCTGGAGGCATTTGTTTGCATAAAAGAACCCATTCTTCTTCCAGCGGTATCTGACCGGAGTAAAAAAATGTAGCAACAGAGAGGAGATGACGAAACCCGGTTCAGCAAGGGAGGGTCAAGATTAATGTCTCTTTGTGGAACGCCTTAGTGGAAGGAAGGGAAGGGAGGGAGGGAGGGAGACATGGAGAAGGGAGAAAGAGAGAGAGAGAGAGAGAGAGAGAGAGGGGGAGAGTGTGGTGGTGGTGGTGGTGGGGGTGACGCCGTGCGATGTGTTTTTGCCGCTGCTTTGTCCCCCCCCCCCCCCCCCGGCGCTGTGAATGAGCACAAAGGATCGATCGGCGGAGAGGTGACGGGCTGAGACAATGGACCTCTGGGAGATTAGCAGGTCGGAACGGCGGCGCTCAGCCACACAATGGAGGTGCGGCAAGACGGGAGCGCAAGGGGGTAGCGCTCCATCAAATATGTCACTGCACCCGCTCGGGGAAACAAAGCTGTCCCCCCACCTACCCACCCTCCACCACCGGGGGGGGGCGGGGGGGAGGCTCGGGCCAGAGAAGAAGTTTCTACGCTCTCGTTTTTTTTAACGCTGGAACTCGTTTGGGAGAAAAGTCAGTTTTTTTAAAATGTGGGGGGGAAAAATAATCAGTGGTACAGGTGGTGTAGATAGAGGGGGTAACAAACTTGAGGGAGAAAGCGATCCCCCCCCTCCCCCCCCCCCCTTTTTTTCAGGCAGTGCATCAACAGCCTCCTGCGCTCGCTGCCCCCGATGACATCTGCCACACTGCCAGACCCATGTGACCCGGGAGGCAAACACTGGGATGAATTGCTTTTGTTTGGGGAGGTCACTGGCTTTTCTCTGTCCGCCTCCTGCCCCGCCACACAGCACAGATACAAAACAGTCCACACAGGGCCAAGTCTCTCAGCAACACGCATAGAGAAGCAAACAAACCTTTCCCTAAACATTTTGTCAAATAAAATGTCTTTTTCCAGTGGGTTTTTTTTTTTTTTTTTGAATGGAAGATGTTTAGCGGTAGAATTAGTTAGCTGTGTGAGGGTTTTTTGCACATGTTAAGTGAAAGTGAATGAGAGGAACTTTTTGGGGTTTTTTTTGTGAAAGTCTAAATTATCCAAACAGATTTTTTAGCTCGCTTATCTTTTTATTTTCAATCAGCTTTATTGGCATGACAAGTCACACTTATATTGCTAAAGCTCAGACAAAAAACAGTAAACAAAATGACGACAACAAACTGTAACAGCAACTGTAACCAAACACAGATCAAACTGATTATGTAACATAAAACAGAAAGATTCACATTCATTCTGCTTCCACTGGCTTTTTTTATTTATTTCTCTTCACTCCCCCCCCCCCCCTCTGTGTTAGAACAGGGTCAGAAATTCTTTCAGTGAAAAGGTAAAACCACTATTGTTGCGGGTCTGGGGGTTGGGGGTGGGGGGGGTAAATGGGGGGGGGGGGTAGACTGTGAGAGCGGGGGTTAAGACATTGAGTGAGATCATATTATATCCCGACGTATACCTAGACCACACAACGAGCATTCACGTCTCACTTTTCAGCTCTTTCTTTTCGGCCTCTCTTTCTCTTTTTTTTTTTTTTTTTTTTGATCCAAGAGGGCATTACCCTGCCTGAACTCCCCCTAAATCCTTGTGGTCACACCTCTTATTAAAGAGGGTTTTGTCCCACGCCCTCCACCCCCCTTCCCTGCTCTTGGTATTCAGCCCAGGTCAGCAGATTTCGGCCCAGCCCACCGTGGCTCCCCTTTTTAATTTGCACCTGTTGCGCAGTTGTCCGGGAGGCAAGTGCCGAACCATACAGTCAGACAAAGATCATATTATGAACAGATATGCACAGCCTAATCTCCATGTACCCAAAGGGGAAGAGTGAAAAAAAAAAAAAAAGCAGAGAAGCTTGTATTTTGTATTCTTTTCCCTGGGAACCTGTGAAGGAATGGTATGCCGTTAGGATGTAAAGGTTTTTTTTTTTTTGGTTTTTTTTTTACGGTTTGGAAACTGGCAAAGGGGAAGCAAATAATATCCCCGCGAAACAAGCAATCGACGAGAAAATGCATCACTTTAGCCACTTCCCACTCACTCCTGGAGTTGGCAGTTACCTCCAGAGATAAGGCGCATGAGAGCTTGTCGAAATATTGCTTTATTAGGCATACACAGAACTCAAAATGAACCTGAAAATTGCACTCTCTCTCTCTCTCTCTCTCTTTTTTTTTTTTCTGCCCTCGGGGCCCTATTTCGCTGCGTCGAGTTCCCATGATGTCATGGCTTTTTTACTTTCCTCCTTTTTTCGCTGTTATTCCATCACCCTCCCCTCTCTTTCTTCTTTCAGCATATTCCTGTTTTTTTTTTTTTCTCATGCACCTTTATCAGAGCGAGGCATTTTTCTTTTTTCACCGCTGCGTGCCCCGCCGGATTCAGGCCGGAGTCTAAATCAAGTTTATGTTATCAAGTTCAGAGATGTAATATTTACAAGCCTTCCATTTCGGCTCGGTCCCCCGGGTGTCTGGGCCCCGAATAAAAAAAGCCTTCCCAACCTCTCGACCAAGGAATGTGACTTTCGCCTCCTCTACTTTGGGCCATGCCACTAGAGTTATGGGCGGATGTTGTTTTTGAAACCTAACAGCCCGGCTTTGTTTGTGTCTTCCGCAGTGCTCAACTATGAGAATGTGGTGGAGACGGGCTCGGAGACGGACGAGGACGACAGGCCGCTGGTCTCGGAGGAGAACGGGCTGGCGAACGGCGGGGAGGAGGAGGCGGGCAGCCCGGCCGGCGTGCCCGCCCTGGAGGCCTCGCCCCGGGTCGGCCACGCCCTGCTGTCCTACCGGGGTCAGGAGGGGTCGGAGGGCCGGGACGGGCGGCAGAACCACCACGCCTGGCGTCTGGGGGTCGACACACACGGACACCTCAACGGCACTGGTGAGTGTTCATAAGTCTGTACTTGTATTATGCATTTGTGTGTATATCTGGGATGGGACGATATATATATATATTATCGCACGATACGATACACGATACACGATACGATACGCGATACGGGGTTCCCGATTCAACACAGAAATAAATCAAATATCAAAGTCTGACTGCAGAATTCAGTTTATCTCCGAGCTACAAATCTTTCTAGCGATGGCATTGGCTTGCAAGAATGTAAACAACAATTTAAAAATGTCATTACAAAGTGCAAATATTATAATTTCAATGGAGAGCTTGGAGAATGGAGTGTTTGCTACAGCAGAATAAAATGAAGCTAATATCACCGCTCATTTTTCTGCCCCACGATACGTATTGTCATAGTTTTGTATTGTGATATATTGGATTTCACAATACAATACATATATCGCGATATATTGAATTTCAATATCTCTAGTGTAAATCTCTATATATACGTATTTGTGATGGATGTATAAACTAGGTCACATCTTGGGAAAATGTCAATGTATCTCAAAGTATTCGAGATACCAAAGTTCCCTTGCATGTGGTGAGGTGTTGAGCCTCCCATTATCGCATTATCTTCTTAACCCATATCTCCTGATTGCGCTGACCCAGAGCAAACAGCATCTACTGATGTCAGGCTGATTACTCCATTCGTAACACATGCATGTCTCACGGTAGCTGTTGTCGTCTGAGCTTGTTTTCTTATCATATCGCTTGTGTCCCCTAAACAAAATGTCCTATATACAGTATGTGCTGTAGAAAGGCAATGAGCAGTTTACACTCACATGTGCTGCTGTTAAACCACCAGCCTTCTTCTCACACACACCCAACGCTCTACCAGAGTTCACACCCTGTCGCCTCTGACATTTTCTCATCTTCTCCTTTTTTTTTTTGTTGAATGCCAGTACACTGTGCTTTTATTTTGGAGGAAGGAAATAGATCCCAAAATACAATGCATGGCCTCAGTGGAGCAGAATATATCCAGATATTTCATTTTAATAGATGGAACCATGCTATACTGACTAGCATCTTAGCTCCTAATACGAACAGACCTACCAGTGATGAAGGAGTAGCCCATGTTCAAACCCGTCAGCCTGCACTCGCTCTTCAGACTCCCTCTTACACGCATCCGCATCGGATGACAGGACAACCAGTGTCACCCGGGCCGCAAAGACAAATACTTTTAATTAGGAGCCGAACGGGATCGTTAAGGGGGAGCCGGGCCCTTGCAGGACTCATTAACAGCCCTAAATGAAATTTGGAGCTTTATGATGGCCATTTACATGCATAATAGCCCTACCATTCTAGGGGTTGCTTGACAGATACAGAGTGCGGCGAGAAGTCATGCGAGACACCCGGTTTAAAAAACGGACCGGCTTCGCCTATCCGTCTCCGCTAATGACCCGGCGGCGGCGGGGGGGGGGGGGGGGGCTGCACGCCGGGCCGGATTGGGAAATACTGCCGAGTTTGGAAAATTGAACGCGGTCCAAAAAAGCGCAAATGTAAATGAAAAGAGCGTTAATGTAGGGGAGCGCAGAGAGAGAGAGAGAGAGAGAGAGAGAGAGAGAGAGTTGTCATTATCGCGATCATAGGAAAGCTGTAAAAGAAATCAACGCCACATTAGCACATCTGCTACAGTTAGTTTGCTAAACCAGCGATTTAGTATACGATCTATAGCGGGGTTTGAAGTATCGGGAGCTCTGAATCTACCGAGCTCATTATTCCCATCATCAACACCGAGGGAAAATATGAAACCTGCACTGCCCAGATGGCAACTTTGACTACAGTCACTTGCTATTTGCCAGTACAAACAACACCTCTGGGTTACTTGCAAAGAAGCTCACCACTCGGTCGAGACCTGTTACTAATTCATTGAAACACGCGTGAATCAAAGCCCCGGCGGCTCTTCGGCCTCAGTATCGTTTCTTCACGTCGCATGTGGAAGCAGAGGTAGGGGGACGCGAAAAAAAGGTAGCGGCGAGAGGAAAAAAAAAAACAAAAAAAACAAAAAAAAGGAGAAGCGGAGCCCAGAGTGCGGCGGGGGTTGACTCACATCGAGAACGCATAAAAGGTTGAAACGGAGGAACCACAAACAGAAGTGAAATGCTCATTACGCCGTCACCTCCATCTTGTCTCTCGAGGAAAAAAAAAAAGAGAAAAAGAACAGGCTGCAAAACACAATGAGCCTCCATTTTATGTACACACACACACACACACACACACACACACACACACACACACACACACGGTCTAAGGACGGCGACTGAAAATAGAATGACACTTGAGTACAGTGTCTAGGTCCTGCAAAGGGTGGTACAGGGTGGGACTCGCATGCTTTTGTCCTCTCCTTCCCTTTTTTTTTTTTTTTTTTTTTGCGCTGAGACACCAAGCCCACAAAAAGCCCCATGTTGGAGAATGGCACTAATTGTAAAATGTCTGGCAATGATTCTCCTCCCAGTGCTTTCCATCAAGAGAAAACCACATGGCTCTCTCATTTGTGCGAGCTGTTTAGTACCACCATTTCATTTTTATCTGTGCAGTGTGGAGGGGGAAAACTCCGGTTTGGTAATAGCAGCAGAAGAAGAGTTTTGAGTTTTCACTAGAATCAGACAGAAAAGATGGAATACATGAGAGGATATGTGACTTCTGTTGTTTTCATCCAGTTCATCCCCATCCTGCAATCATTTTCTCTGCTTTATTTTACTTTTTATTTTATTTTATTTGTCGTTTTAAGGGAATAAATTGATATAGGAGCTTTTTTAAATGTTGAGGAAATTTCAAATTGCTAGAACATGTATTTCAATCTCATATCATTATCTTAACATGATCAGCAGGATACTCATATCCTGTGCTGACTTATAGAGCTTTCAGTGCTTTCTTTCTTTCTTTCTGTATTTTCTGTATTACTCAATGTAATAATGCTCATCTTTTCAGTTGTTAAACAGTTTTTTTTTCTCAAATCTCACTGAATACTTGTATACTATGTGGTTGCTCAATAAACTAAACACATTTTGTGAATAACATATATTACATGTAAGGCTCCTGCTATACCTTACCACCAAGCACACACACTTTGCTCCAGAAAATACAGTCTGTCTAGTGTAACTGTGAAACATGACGGCATCAGCTGCTCTTTTGCTATTTGCGATGCTAATTTGTTGATACTGTCCCGCGGTGTAATCGCTGGATCACACATCAATATATTTAGGATAATAGGCTTCATCTTGTGACTTGATTGACTCATACAAGGACTATTAAAAAAAAGAAATAAAGCGGCAGAGAGAAGTTCCTGTTTGAGGGCTCTTTGCTTATGAGGAAGGAAGTTTGAAAAAGTTTTTTGAAGGCTTGTAAAGTGACCTGGCCCACACAGGAGAGGAGGGGTGTGGGGGGTGGAGGATTCGAGCAGGGCCCCCCCCCTTCACCACCCCACACACACACACACACACACACACACACACACTCACACTCCCTCCTTCTCTGTTGTGGGAGGGGGGGGGGGGGTGGCGGCGGTAGCGGGGGGTTGTATATCCCTCCTTTGAAGGGGGAAGCTTATGATACTTGTGACTCCTGTTGAGGAGTCACATGAGAAGGCCCAGGAGGAACAAACACAATAGGCACAGTATAGTACACCTCCACTGGCCTGCCTATCCCTCATTATCTGGAAAATACCTTCACATTATGAGCCGTGGTGAATGGAAAGAGGTGCTTGTTAGCTGTCAGGGCGTCCCGGCACACGGAGCATTCCGACTGACTTAGCCTGGAGCGGCCGGGCCTCTGTCGTCATACTTCACATTTATCGCAAAACTGCGTTAGGCACAGTCAGAGTGTCGATTAAATGTCTCTCTCTCTTCTCCTCCGCAGATGAAAGAAAGGATGAATACGAACCCTTGGGGCCGGAGGGGTCTCTCCACGCTGTGGGAAACGGTACAGGTGAGCCCCGCTGCGCCAATGAACCCACCCCCACCCCACCCCACCCCACCCCACCCCACCGCCAGCATAAAAATCACCCGGCAGCAGCATGAAATAGAGAGGGCGTGATTATTCGCCGAGCTAGTGATGTGAGGCGTTCAGGTGATTTTCCTAATAGGAAACAGAGGCGGGAGAGACGCTGCACGGTGCATCAAAGCGAGAGGGGAAAGAAAACATTCGTAAGCGCAGCCGCAAATAAAATTGAGTTTTGATCCAAATCGTATTTGTTGGGTTCATGTTCTTTTAAAATTGGTTACGAGACAATAAATTGTCCGTTTCGCCCGTGCGGCGACTCGCAGTTGAGCCTTTTAGCAGCAAAAACCTCCCTTGACTTGAGGGACCTTCTCTATAGAAGCATGGAAAAGCCAACAGCAAAATACAATATGAGGAAAACTAAACATAAACATAAACTAAAACATATGTCAGATATGTTTTAGTGTGAAACATATTCAGCCGTCCCAATAAATGCAGTTGATAGATACTACATACGCTCTTATACATTTTTGTTAACTCTAATCACATTTTCTGTTTGAACAATGTCAAGAAAAATTTCAAGCGAGCTCGGCGAGCCCGGAGAATCTAATTTGGCCTTAACCGAATTACCATGTACACTAAACATCTAAGTGAAACGTTAAAAAGCTTTTTTCCACCGTCCAAGATGGCTCACTTAACAGTGCGCATCACTTAATAGTGAAATTATCTGTTATCTATCATCTTATTTTTCATAGTGGAGACCATTACACGCTATCATTAACGCTAACTTAAATGTATACTCCCCCTCTAAGTAGTGCCCTAATGATTTCCTCTGCGATCCTCACCACAATTACAGCAGCCTGTTTTCCTCTGGACCATGTTAACATCTTTCAATACAAGAGGGAGGAAGGGGGGGATGACCACTACTTATCAGCTTCTGACTGTTTTATCGTGTATTCCTCTGTTCAAGTCAAGGGACTCGAAGGTGTCTCGGAGCTGGACGAGTACTTCTTGAAACGTAAGCTGGAGGACGGCGACGGCCACCCGGCCACCATCGCCGAGTACCTGCAGCGCGGCGACACGGCCATCATTTACCCAGAAGCCCCGGAGGAGGTGACGCGGCTGGGCACGCCCGAGGCCGTCGGCCAGGACGAGAACGAGAACGGTGAGAGTCCGAGGGGAGGAGAACAAAGTCGTAAAACGTGGGCAAAGATATGTACAAAGACGGAATTTTAGACCTGGGACGGACTCTCTTTACAGTTTTTTGACAGCCCAATAGCTCAAATTAAACATGATAAAATGACTTATTACACTTGGTCCACTAACAAAAATAAATATGGTTTTGGATTATTTGTTCCCAGCAAACATTTAGACGTTGAATAATTGAAACGTTGAGGAAGTTGAGGAGATGTGCGTCTCCATCATTTTGTGAAATCAGGACCTAAATATCTTTCTGATATCAGTTCAAAAACTGTTTCCGAAACTGTTTCGATATCGTCAATATATTTGCATATGAGGAAAATTTTGTGCTCTATTGGGTTGATGTTTAAGTTGACCTCCTCCTGCCCGTCCGTCAAATGCTTACTAGCTTCTTCCGAATAATGTGAATCCAGGAAATAGACTGCTGCGTTGTATGGCTTAGATACTGTAGTGTCAGCTCTTGTGTGTTTCTCTCTGTAAAGCCTCAGAGGAAGACGTGACTTTTCTTCCTGTTCCACTCCAGACCGAGCTCTTTTGGCCATTAGACTCCATTCGCTGACCTCTGACCTCTCCTCTACTTCTTCTTCTTCTTCCCCCAGACCTGCCACCCGGCACCCCGGACGATTTTGCCCAGCTCCTGACCTGCCCGTACTGCGACAGGGGGTACAAGCGCCTCACGTCGCTGAAGGAGCACATCAAGTACCGCCACGAGAAGAACGAGGAGAGCTTCCCCTGCCCGCTGTGCTCGGAGACCTTCACCCATCGCACGCAGCTGGAGCGCCACATGGCCGCGCACAAGCCAGGGAGGGATCAGGTAAGATATGGGACAGGACGATACCCCCGTTTTTTTTGTTTTTGTTTGTTTTTTTTCTCCGTTCTTCCCTCTTAATCCGCCCTTCTTTTCTTCTTCTGCTTCTTCATTTCAGATCTGTGCTTTTCTTCCATTTGAAAAAAAAAAAGTGCCATTTTCCACACTGCCCCCTTAATTTGTTTTTTTTTCCCCTTCTCCTGTTAATTTTTTCTAATTAGACTTGCTTTAATGGTTTCCTCATGGTGACTCAGTGCATTTCTGTGGAATCATATTCTCTTGAGTGAATGATTAGCTTCATTTCCTGCCGTTTTTTTTCCCCTCCCGTTTAAAAACAAGTTTAGTTTTCATTTCTTGTTCTTTTTAAAAAAATCAGACCCTGCACTGCTTGTTAGCAGCTGCATTTTGTTGTGCTCCCCCAAGCTTCCGCCTACAGTGAGGCATGCGTGGGATGTGCAAGCATATTGACTTCCCCGGGCCATCTGACTTTTTACATCAGCTGTTGCTGGAACTGGAACTGGAACAGATTTGATTAGAAATTAGCACTAATAAAGATAGTGCTAGATATAGGCCATTTCCTATTATTTCAAGCATTGCTTTCTCTCTGTTGGAAATGTCTCACATCGGTGATTTTATACAGAGTCTCAATATAGTGGAGGGAGTTGAATAAAAAAAGCTAGTTTTTACGCGGCCCTAATGTACCGCACATGCCTCTTTCCTGTCCCTTTGCGATCCAAAATTCATATTAGACCATGTAAATAAGCAGTGAATCATTCAATTTTCCAATTATGCTGTGATTATAATGAGATTTCCTGAGTTAAGCCTGTCAGCTTCGGACCTCAAATTCGCCTGAGCTCACCGTAACAGAAGCAGTGACTTCCCTCTGCCCCCCTCCCCTTACCTGACCCCCCTCCCCCCCTCCCCCCTCCCACCACCTCCCCTCCCCTTATGACTGCCTTAAACAGGAGCAGATGGTCTTTTCCCCAGTGATCTGGAGTATCATAATCCCCAAATGACTTTAAGTGCTTGTTTATTTGTGTACTTCCTCTTAGTTAAATGGTTAAAGGAAGACTAAGGAGAGGTCATGTGACTCCAAAATGGATGTAAACTGAGAGCTACAGAGCTAATGTGTGGAAAGACATATTTTTTATATTTATCATATAGGCTTATGTGGTAGAAGGAAATTAATCTATCAAAATTGCTCCCTCCATAGATTTTAGATGGGACATTTTATACCAAATCTATATTCCTTAAGTCACATGCAGATCACACATTCATCATATACAAAGAAGGGATTGCTGATATTTTTTTAATTTGCCTTTCAACATGCTCCCACTCTTTTCGCATAAACTTTTCATTTGCTCGGGGGCCGGCATCTCCCTTTTCAGTGTTCCTGTTTGTTTATCTCGACTGATTTGAATTTCAAATGCAGGAAACGCACCTACACTAAACTGTTACCTTTGAACAAAGTCAGCCCACGCTGTTTTTAGAATGTGATAAATTGGTCGCTCACCAGTTAGATTACAGAATTTACGATGTTAAATCAAAGCTCGCGAAGCCGTGTGAAGAGCTTTTGTTGGTATCAGTACTGGTTTAGAAAATACTATTAAAGCAAAATTAAAATGAATCACTATTTTTGTTTCACAGTCACTACCTTGTAATCTCCCTCCATGTCTGCTAAGCAACTCCTACTCTGCCTCGATAGGGTAGCACTGATATGAAAACTATTATTTTATCTCCACAGTCCCAGCTGCTGAATGAGGGTGCTGGCAACCGCAAGTTCAAATGCAACGAGTGTGGAAAAGCCTTCAAATACAAGCATCACCTGAAGGAACATCTCCGCATTCACAGCGGTAGGTATTCCAGAGTCGGGTTCTGCACTCATCACAGAATGTTTTCAAATGACTGTAGATAACTTTCTTTTATGTCATGAAGAGTAAAATTGATAATGTTCCTTTTCAGCTTCTGCGAATGACTCATTCCATTTTAGAATAGGTCGCTAGACCTGTTTCATAACTGAGTAATTCAGCCATATGGAGGAGATCAAAGCCCAGCAAGCTGAGAGCTGAATGAAAATCAAGTAGAAATAAAAATGGTTCACACATTATAATTGACTTTTTTGCTCACTTGTAATCTCCCTTTAGATACAATTCACTATAAATGATTTTATACTTGTTCTTTTTAACTGTATTTTCTCTTGCAGGAATAACTCTAATCCTCAGTGTAGTTACATGATTTATTTAGGTCAAATAATTATGCTATAATTCACTGTGTTGTTACTAAAATACTGATAGTATAGTGATATATATATATAAAAAAAAAACAGTATTATATTTCAATGACAAAATCTCAAACAAAAAATGATTCATACTTAATGTTATCTTGCAGGTGAGAAGCCATATGAGTGTTCCAACTGTAAGAAGCGATTCTCCCACTCTGGGTCCTACAGCTCCCACATCAGCAGCAAGAAATGCATCGGCCTGATTGCTGTCAATGGACGGGTACGCAATGGAAACAATGCCAAGCCTGGCTCCTCCCCTAACTCCACCACCTCCTCCCCTGGCAGCCCCGCTCTGGCCCAGCTCCGTCACAAACTGGAGAACGGGCGGCCGCTAGGCCCACAAGACCAACAGGGTCAGCTTGACATCAAAGCAGAGCCTATGGACTTCAATGACTACCGGCTACTGATAGCTTCTCAGCACGGATTTGGGGGACCAGGAGCCTACATGAATGGAGCCGGCCATGGTGGAAGCCCCCTGGGAATCCATAGCTCCTCCCAGAGCCCCCTGCAGCACCTGGGAGGCATGGGGCTAGATCTCCCCTTGCTGGGCTACACAGGGTCTCTTGGGAACAACCTGAGTGAAGTGCAGAAGGTCCTCCAGATAGTGGACAACACAGTGTGCAGGCAGAAGATGGACGGGAACCCGGAGGAGATCTCCAAGCTCAGGGCCTACATGAAGGAGCTGGGAGCCCAGATGGAGGAGCAGAAGCTGGCTTCGCGGGCCGGCTTTCCATTAGTAGGCCACGGCAGCCCCACCAAGAGTATCATCGACTACACGCTGGAGAAAGTCAATGAAGCCAAGAGCCTGATTGATGACTCCAAGAGGCAAATGGACATCAAGAAGGAGAAGTCAAACCACTCCATGGATCTCAGTGAGGAGAAGTCCCACGAGAGTCAGGCCCAGTTCCTGCCATTCTCCTGTCAGTATTGCAAGGAGACCTTCCCTGGGCCCATCCCGCTGCATCAACATGAGCGCTACCTGTGTAAAATGAACGAGGAGATCAAAGCGGTCCTGCAGCCCACTGAGAGTGTTCCTCCCAGCCGCAGGGGGTTAATGCCATCAGAGCAGCAAGCTGCGCTGCTGTCAGAGAGGGGCGCCACCAGCCCCATTAACCCCTTTAAGGACCACGTGTCAGTGCTCAAGGCCTACTTTGCCATGAACACTGAGCCCAACTCAGAGGAACTTCTGAAGATTTCGATTGCTGTGGGCCTTCCTCAAGAATTTGTGAAGGAATGGTTCGCGCAGTGGAAGAGCCAAAACAACCATGGAAGCAATCTGAGAAAAAGGTCACCCCCACCTGACCGTGGTGGCCCCGAGGTCAACCACAGCCTGAACCGGTCACCATTGTCTTTGGCACAGCAGCAAATGTCACTCTCTGCCATGGATTTACATGGAGGCTCCACTAATGGTGATGCCTCCCACAGACTTTCAAAGGCCCACCAGTTTACAGCCAACAGGCAGACCGGGGACAAACCACTAGACCCCTTGGACCACTTGAGGAGCAGCACTCCATCACCCCTCAACCTCTCCTCTACTTCTTCAAAAAACTCTCAGAGTAGCTCTTACACTCCAAACAGCCTAGCTTCTGAGGATGCCCATGGAGATATACCATTGGATTTGTCCCTGCCAAAACACATGGCACACAAGGGCATCTCCATGGGAGAAAAGCGGCACAAACCCAATGGTTTCATTGTCGAACGCAACGGCGATGTATCAGTGAGAGACCAGGGGACTGGGCCCCTGGATTTGGCCAACATCAAGAAGGAGTTCCTTGGCTCCGACAGCAACACTGGAGGGAACACTGGCCATCAGCTAGAGAAGAGTACCAGTCCCATCTTTGGGATCAATCCCTTTGCTGGTGGTCCCATGTACACATCCCTGCCACCTCACGGAGCCTACCCTCCACCCACCTTCATGTCTCCAGCCCAGGCCAGCATCCCAGGCCTCAGGCCCTACCCCGGGCTGGACCCAATGAGCTTCCTGCCTCACATGGCCTATACTTATGCTACTGGGGCAGCCACATTTGCTGAAATGCAGCAGAGGAGAAAGTACCAACGGAAACCAGGTTTCCAGGTAAGCTAGCAAACTAAGTGATTTTAAAACCATTCAGGATTATTTAATTTAGTGTAATTACATCGATCCAAATTATGTTAGATGTTTGAAAAGTAATATGTTCCATCAAAATAATATTCTTTTTCAGTTTGTGTTCAGTTTTTTTCCTCATTGATTCTCTAAGGATTATTATTTGGTCACTTGATAATTCAATTACATATGTTTACACGGGAGCTGTCTATCTTGTAAATACAATCCCCACAAAACATCACAACACAGCATTTAAAACGCCCCATATGTTGCCCTTTTTAAGTGTCTCCTGGCTGAAGGGGACTTACCCAGGTTGGGCCCACTAAGCTCTGTCCAGACTTGGGATAATGGTCGGACCAGAAGGTGTCTCTTCGTGTCGAGGTGACAGGTGCGGATTACCAAAAGCATTGAAAAACCTGCTTGTCTCTCACAGGGGGAGCTACTGGACGGCACCGCAGACTATCTGTCAGGCCTGGAGGACCTGACAGACAGCGATTCGCTCCTCTCCAGGAAGAAGATTAAGAAGACTGAAAGTGGTATGTACGCGTGTGACTTGTGCGACAAAACATTCCAGAAGACCAGTTCCCTCCTAAGACACAAATATGAGCACACAGGTATATAACATTTGGACACTTCTTTTTTACCCCACCCCCTATGCTTTTGTGCCCTCTCCCCCCCCCCCTCATATTTTATGTCTTAAAACTCTACTTTTTGTTTCATTCTTTCCCTTTTTCTTTTTTCTTTTTGTCACATAGCTCCCCACTTGTAGTTCTTAAATTTTTTTTTTATTTCTCTCTTCCTTTACTCTTTTTTTGTTCTCTGTATTCCAAACCATGGCCTTTAACATGTTCCTTTCTTTTCAACAGGGGGTAGGGATCTTTTAATATGTAAAGGATTACATAAACATTCAGTGGCCCAAATATAAACATTTTCTATGGCATTCCATTCATATTGTATCGTATGTGTGTGTGTGTGTGTGTGTGAAGGGGAGGGGGGTCAGAGAGAGAGAGAGAGAGAGAGAGAGAGAGAGAGAGAGAGAGAAAGCTTGTCTGCCTGTCTGTTGCAGTGTCTGTGTGTTTGTGCATGTTTTGAGTGTCACTGGGGAACAGGCCAGATGAAAAAGAAATATAAATTTTCTTCAAAGATACAGAGATATGTAGCTGTGGTCCATTTCTCAATTCAAAATGGGTATGACATAAATAGACCAGTAGCCATTTCACAGGTAAACTATCCTCTAGCCTTTAGTCTACTTGCGCGTGCACCGTAAGAAAAACTAAAGTGCACCATACCCAGCAAGCATGTGACAGATGGCGACATGTAGGAGGTGGCCAAGTTCAACCCCTTTTGGTTTTCATGACGTGCAGGTACGTCAACCCAAACAAGCACAAAATGGCATGGTAAAAATTCATATTAAAACAGCTTTGGAAACTGGTTTGAACTGACAGAAAGATATTTAGGTCCCGATTTCACAAAATCATGCAGGTAGCAGCTATGGACGACTTTCATCTTTCATTTTACAGCTATATTTACACATTTTTTTGTTTTTTTTTGTGTTGTATCATCTAAATGGCTGCTGGCTACTTTCAGCCATGCAGATACACTTACACCACTGACCTCTTGCTCACTCATTCTGACTTATTTATCAGAATGCCAGGTCCCCAGGAGACTTGCCTGTGTGGCATTTCTTTGCTCCCCCCTTTTTCTTTTTTTTTTCCTCAGAAGATGTGACCTATTCTACCTCTCTCTTTCACTAAGTTGCATCATCCCTCGCTCATATCCCCCCCTGTCACTCAGTGCGGGAATGCTCGATGAGGAATCCGCCGTCTCGTTTATTTTTGCCCCACCATGGGGGTGTGTGTGTGTGTGTGTGTGTGTGGGGGGGGGACACTTTAAGTATGCCAACTATGGAAGATGTTACAGGCATTCCAGGGCTATTTGTGGCTAAGATTTGCCTGCGTGTGTGAGTTTGTGTGCCTGCGAATGCGGGGTAGGTGCGCATGTGTGTGTGCACATACCGCTGCGTGGTCGTCTACATGTGTGTGACTGTTGGCATTCACAGGATGGAAGGCGTTTGTGCATGAGTGCGTGGGATGTGCGCTTTGGACGGCTGTCAGTATACAGGCCTATTGGTTTGGCATAAGAGACACATCCTGTTAGATAGAAGTCAGATGGAATAAATTTCCGGTAGTACTGAGTAGTAGTAAATCCAGGAGGCAGTGTGTGTGCTTGCAACTGTGCACTGTGTGTATGTGTGTGTGTGTGTGTGTATCCGTTTATATGTACGTGTGTGTGTTCGTCTATGCTTGAGTGCGAGTACATGAGGAAGGGGGCTGGTGTTATGGGTTGTGTGTGTGTTCCTCCCACAAATACACCCCGCCATACTGTCATGCGAAGGATGCCTAATCCTAGTCAGTTTTCAATCTGGTCTATGATGTCATGAAAACACACTCTCGTCGGCACAGGCCAGGTTTCACCTTGCCCGGTGCTCCAGGCATCCGATCTCTCCGGCTTAACTTTGCCGCGGTCACAGACGGACCACATAAAGTAATGAGGCTTCTTATTTCCCCGCCACCTTCCTCCTAAGCGGCGGCTGAAATTAGCTCCCGAGATTTTTCATGAGATGGCACGCTCGGGTCTTTAAAGAGTGGACTTTGCCTTACATGTATTCAAATTCAGCGTGGTTCAAAGTGGCATTTTTACAATGTCGTTGTGTTTTTATGCTTGTCATGTTCTTGTTATTACCGTTAATGGAGGGTACAGCCGTCCTTCCATGATGTGATATCAATACACAGCAAACATTAAGTCTTATTAGTCATCCTTAGCTGCATAGGTTTGTTCACATTTTCAGTTTCCAAAGCTGTTTTATTATGAATTTTTACCTTGTCGTAATATATTGTGAAACTTTTGTGCTTGTTCGGGTCGATGATGAACCTGCATGTCATGTAAACCTAAGCTTTCTGGGTGCTGAAGCACTCAACATGCACTCAACGTATAAATGAATATAAATATGTCCGACCACCTTGTTGATATTGCATGTTGTGTTCTGAAGTGCCATGTGCAGCCTCTTGCTTTGTGTTTTTGTGTTTTGCGTCTCCAGTGCAGAGAAACTTCTAGTAACACCTCCTCTCCCCCCCCTGTCTCTCATGTCTCCCCCCAGGCAAGCGGCCGCACCAGTGCCAGATCTGCAAGAAGGCCTTCAAACACAAGCACCATCTCATCGAGCACTCGCGCCTGCACTCCGGCGAGAAGCCCTACCAGTGCGACAAGTGCGGCAAGCGCTTCTCGCACTCGGGCTCCTACTCGCAGCACATGAACCACCGCTACTCCTACTGCAAGCGGGAGGCGGAGGAGCGGGAGGCGGCGGAGCGGGAGGCCCGGGACAAGGGCGCCCTGGAGCCCACCGAGCTGCTGATGAGGCGGGCCTACCTGCAGGGCCTGGGTCCCCTGGGCTACTCCGACCCCGAGGACCAGCAGGAGGACGGAGGCGGCACCATCCTGCGGGACGGCACGGAGGGGGGCGCGCGAGGACGGGAGCGGGAGCGGGAAGTCGGCGAGGCGTACGGGGAGGTGACAGACAGACAGGAGGCAAGTTTCAGGGAAGGAGAGGAGGAGGAAGAGGACGAGGGCGACAGCAGGAGCCTGGGTACGCAGATGGACTCGACGAGGGAGGAGGACGAGGGCAAGGATACGACGCATTCGATGGATGAGAGTTCAAGAGAAGGGAAAACAGACGGCAAGTCGGACCAGGAGGAAGCGGACTGATTCCAAGCGGCGCGGTTGAGGGAAGAAGAAGAAGAAAAAAAAAAAAAAAAAGCTTCCAGCAAATATTTGTCACATCGGTTTGTTTCTTTTTCCTTTTTCCTTTTTTTTTTTTTTCCTCTCCAGCAAACACGAAACGTGCCGTGTTTTCAGAAAAGACAAAGGCGGAGGCTCGATCTTAGGAGGAGCTCTGTGTTCTTCTTCTTTTTTTTTTTTTTTTCTGAAGATTGTAAAGATGGACTCGAGATGCAATGTGGTGACTGCCAACATCAGAGTCGTGATAACAAGCTGGGTGGGATTGTTTAAAAATCCACATTATGCAAAAAAAAAAAAAAAAAAAAAGAGAAGTAATAATGATTATCATTATAATTAAAAATGAAATGAAGCTGTTTTTAATGTACAGTATTATAAAGGCCTAAAAGCTGTGTGGTGCTATAATGTTCTTAACCTTTCTGTGTCTCATTGTGTTCATACCCCCAAACCAGGAAATTGCACTCTGCCCCCCTTAATCACTACAAAAAGACTTTTGAAAAGAAAAAAAAAGAGAGAGAAAAAAAAAAAAAAAGCCTATGGATATTTATACCGAGCTTGAAGACTCGGTAGCAGTCCGTCAGTGTTGTATTTTGTCTGCCACTTACTGTGATGTCCTTGGTTTTTACCCTCTTTTTTGCAAGGCAAACTAACCACACAATTTTGGGCCTCACAATTTCTTTATGTGACGGAACTTTAAACCTGTGTGATTTTTAATATGTCGATGTGAGTCTTAAAACGTGGACCGGAGAGAGCGAGCGAGCGAGCGAGTGGGGGGTGGGTGGGGGGGTGGGGGGGGTGGGGGGGGGGATGGTGGAGGATAACATAATATGAAGGGCTCCGTAGAAGAAGAGCAGAGAGCCTCGGTGTGTTTTTATTTTCTCAAGAGAAAGCCTTATATGCAAACCTTTTCACCTGTGCGTTTCTGCAAGTGCCATCCTTGTACAGTGTAAATCAGAGTTGACCTGTGTTATCTTTGCTCTGGCTTCAGTATTAAATGAATATTTCACCTTGTTTTTTGAAGTACCTATGTCAGTATTAGCATAGATAGACGGCAGTTAGTTTACATATGTTTGTGCAATTTTCTGTATTTTTCCATGACCTTTTGTCAGTATTACTTTTTTGTTTTTTTGTTTTGTTTTTTTTCTTTGTTGATTTTTCCAACATAAAATTTCATTTTGTTTTTATTTTAAAATTACCATTTTATTTATGACTCATTTTATATTTCCTAATTTTATTTATTTCATACTGTAGTGTACAGTATTATAGTTCCTCAAGAAATAGATATATTTTAGTAAAAAGGATTCTGTCATTGACTATTGGAGCAAAATATGAATAGAGAACGTCTATGGTATTTGGAAATTTTGAATTTTTTTGTTTTTATTTCCTTTCAACTACTGGAAATTCTAAATTTGGGGAACTTTTGATACGATATTGTGAAAACACTGTATTTTTGAGAGTAAAAAAAAAAAAATCCACTTTATTCATCCCGCTGAAGAGGTGAAGAGGGACTGTCGATGATGAAATTCCTGAAATGTCTGAAGTATTATTGAATTTTTAATTTCTGAAATGACCATGCTCGAATAAATGTAGCCAAATTAAATTTTAATAAAGCTGTGTTATTCTTCTTGTACTTCTTCTTCTTCTTCTTCTTCTACCTCTGTTTCATGAACAGGTCGAACAATCATACTGTAGACGTCCAGCGATCACGCCCCGCCGCTGTTTTTAGCTTTCCTCATGTTACTGTCAGATTGCTCTTCAGTAAGATCATCACTGAGTTTGCACACATCTAAATAGACATTGCTGTCTCGTTAGCATTGAGGCCTAGCCACATAGACGAGTTCCATATCTGGCTTTTGTATAAGTCATAACAAGGATGCTTTTTAATATACCGGTGGTTCTCAACGTGGGGTCCGGGGACCTTGAGGGGGATTCCAGGGGCTCCGTTGTTAAACTTCACCATCATTTCATTTACAAGAAGTTGATTAGAGAATGAAGAATGACTGTTTTGATCATAGTTTCACTGTTATCTCTCTTCCTACAATACAGACAGTCATGGAATTCTGGACAAAATCATATCTAACAATAAAAATATTCTCAGATCCGGCTCAGAGAGGCAAAATGTCATCAAATGGGGGTCCGAATGTGGCCCTGATGTGGACTAAACTAGGGGTCCTTAACATGAAAAAGGTTGAGAACCACTGGACTGTATGGCAGTGTGCAGCAGGCTGGGATGTATTGTTCTTGCTGCAGCAGTCAACAGTTGAGGCTTTACAACCGAAACTGTCACACTCACTCAAGGTATTTTCCAGGAGACTATGCCCTGGTTAAAAGAAAACCACAGTTTTTTATTTCTGCTGATTGACAGTGACACTGCAACAGAGCTACATATGACTCTTACAGGGAGCCCATTTTTTTACAAGCTCGTAAGCTCCATGGTTAAATCAGGGAAAGTCTAATTAAAACAATACCTCCTCGCTTTAATAGGCCTACTGTGTAATCTCCCATCTCACTCTAGATGCCATTAATAACTTTCTTTACACTTATGTAATTGTTTGTGCTCAACTTTTACCTTCTGATGTGGAATTGGACTTTATGTGCCAGATTTCTTGGAGCCAGTGTGATAGACTTTATAGAATTACTTAAGGCTCTTTGAAGTTTAAAAAAAACATTGGCTGGAGCTAAAACTGCCACAAGCAAGCAGACAGCCAAACTGGCCATGAACTGTTTGCACAGGATCTCCGAAGAATTATCCTTGACCTTACTAATTTAACTCGCTTAATGAATGCAAATAAAAGCAGGTGAAAAGTTCGCAGTGCTACACACACACACACACACACACACACACACACACACACACACACACACGCACACAATGTTACACATACCTCTTGTGAATTAGGGCTATTTTTATTCGACTTCAGTTATTTCAAACATGAAGAGTGAGCACAGTCATACAGTTAGGCCTGATCTAATAAAAGGAAAATCACTATGATACACAGTATACATCATATAATATTCCTATAGGCCTAGTGTATCTGGATACTCAGTGGTGAGTTTACAGTGACCTTATTGTATTTTTTTTAAATCTCCTATGCAATCACTATAATATCCCTTATATTACATATACTTTACAGTTTTGCTGTTATATTTGTATAGCGTCCTATTCATAATTTATTGAAGGAATACTGTTGTTCTTTTTTGTAAGGGCTTACCAGAAGGGTAAGAAATGTGAAAAAAAAAAAAAAAAAAAAAAAAAATATTGTTTAGATAATATTAGTTCATATTTAAATCTGCTTAAACGTTAAAAGACAACAACAAACATAATCATAACAACAATAATTCTTCTTCTTCTAATAATAATAATATTCAGTGTTAATCAATAGAGTATGGAGTCGTTGGGAGCTTCATAACAGTGACGAATAAAAGGACAAGGACAAGAACACAGAAGGCGAGGACGCAGCGTGCGGGGCGGTCCCAAACGTGACGCCACCGCGCAGGGCGTGACGTCGCGCGCGCCCCTTTCCTACCGGACAAATGCAGGAAGAGGTAAGTGTGCTGTTCTGCAATTCATCTTCCATGTGACCGACAAGACAACACGTTGTTGCAGCTCGCCTCGCCGCGTCGAGCTCGATATTCCACGCAGTAAACATCGAGGCGGTTGCTTCGACCTTCTGGGAAAATGTCTCGGGTAGTGAGCGGGGGAGAGTGTTGTTAGCTACGCGGTTACAAGCCGAAGAAACTGGGGGTTGCGAGTCAGAGAACAGCCTCCTGTAGCCGCTGAGCTGGCCCGGTGTTCTATTTAAAACAGTTTTACAAATACCAAGAAGCTGTATTTCTGAGAGTGTGCTACTATGGCGTCACTATAGGCGGTTATAGCATCCTTTGTACAGCATAGACTATCATATATGTAACGAATAGGCCACTTACTATACTCTATATTGGCCCCAGTGGCAAGCATTCATATACATATACATCATCACAAGGCGGTAGTGGACAGGTTTCTTTGCCTTAAATCATTTGTGCTAACACACAGGATTCCACCTTGCCACAATTCCTCAAATTGACTGAGGAATGAGCTTATAATCGAGATAGAAAATAATGCACTTAACAGTAGAAAAGTAGTAGAAAATGTGCTTGCAAACAGACACTTGTAAGTTCACATGAATGCTAAGCAGTCCAGTCCAGGCCCAGTCAGGCACCAGGTGAAAGCTATGCTCCCTTATTGATTTCACCTATTTAAATCCACTTGGGTTTCTAACAGGGGATATTAGAAATGAATGGGAGGAGACGGGGGGTAAAAGTAAAATACAGTATTTTCAAGCCAATATGAGGAAGGCCGGTCCTCCATTTATATTGTGTAGATTCTGCTGAATTCTGAGAGGGAGCCTACAGTACGCACCCTGCGAAAAGCTCCAAATGTCTTGAGCACTGTTGGACCTTTTCATTTGCCAGACTATTGTACACATCACAGCCCCGCTCTCCCCATCCACGCACGGAGAGATTAGCACATGTCCATGCGTCTGTAATTATAGCTGGAGTCTCTTTCAGTGGATCCTTAAATGATTAGCTTCCACATAAAGCCCGTGCTTGTGAAGTACAAGGGCACGACTCCCTCAATTAAAAGAAGGAAAGTCACTTCTCACTCATTTCACCGCTTTGAAACCTTAATCCGTGGAAAATGTGAGCTTTCTCCCCTTTTCTAATATGAGATCAAAGGAGTTATGAATAGCATTACACGTTCCTTGCCACGATGTGCGAAGCTGCTTAAATTTGCATTGTCAAAGTGAAAGGGCCTTCCATGAGAACACTGAATTAAAAGGTTTTTAGGACACAATATTAGTCAGTGTTTTTTTTTTTTTTCTCTCCGCTTGAGCTCTGATCCTCGTGTAATCATGCCAGTCTTGTGGCAGTCTTGATTTTGAGGAATATCTCTAATTCATTGCAGCAATGCGGAGAATAAAGAAAGAAGGAAAGAAAAAAAAAAAAAAGCCCTCAGATGTCCAAAGGTATTTTTAGACACATTAGGTATGTAACCTATTTCAGATGGGCCCTGCTGCTCCCAAGATGTTTCAATCATAAATAATTGATTCCTTTCAAGTTTCTCAGCACTCGTGACTTTTTATCGAAGCAAGGGGATAATGACATGTTTTATCAGCCTATTTTCCCTAAAATGATTCAGTTCCACCTGTGAATTTGTCTCCAGGCATTTTACATTCTTGATGTATCAATCTCCCCCTAACCAGACAGGAACAATAACCCTTTGATATCTAGGCCTCATAAAATTATAATTAACACACAGATTTGCAATGAATTTTTATGTATGCTGTTGGCACAGTCAAGGAACGCTATTCCTTTTTAAAAAAAGATTATTGTTTAGCATTTGCCTTTATCAGATGGTAGTGATAGAGAGTAGGGATGGGACGATATGCTTATGTCACGATACGATTCGATACAATGTAATAACTAAAAGTTCAATGACAACAAAGTCTGAGTGTGCAGAATGATGTTTATTTGTGAGCCACAGATCTTTCCAGCGATGGCATTGGCTCGCTTGAATGTAAACAACAATTTAAAAATGTCATTACAAAGTGACAATAATATAATTTGGAAACTGTGACAGTCAAGCATCTCATTTGTGATTACTACAGCAGAATAAAATGGAGCTAATGTCACAATTCTGCCCCACGATACGTATTGTCACATTTTTGTATCGCGATATATTGAATTTCGATTTAGCGTCCCATCCCTAGAAGAGAGACAGGAAAGACTGGGGAGAGAGAGAGAGGGGGAGGTTGACATGTGACGAAGGTCCCAGGCCGGACTCCAACCCAGGATGCCCCAGTGAACATCCATCTATAATCAACTTCATAGATAATTATAGGAGAGTTTCTGGATAGCGGTTGGTGTGTGCTGAACTTCGGTTTGCCGGTATTGGAGGAAATCACACAGGTTCCCCTCCGATCTCGTGTTAAGCAGGACTAAGCCCTCCAAGAGAACATATCAGAAGCAGCCTCCTCCCCGTCAGGCCCCATCCAAGATGATGACCCCCCCTCCTCCCATGACACACACACACACACACACACACACACACATACCCTGGTAGAAGCATGCGTGCACACAATCCCTGAATGGCTTTAGGGACCGAAAGGGAGGTGTCGGAGTCTGGCACGCACGCTTCAGCGATCTGTGCTTGTTGGCGGTCACCGAAATCCTATCCGGGGCCCGCGCCTCGCTCTGGCCCAGGGGCGCAGCGGGGGGGTAGAGCGGCTGGCGATGGCTTTAAAGTAATAATCGGTGACATTTTCATTTATTTAAATGTCCGTTTTGCCAGTAGTGATTCAATCTATAGCCGGTTTATGCATGCTTTTCCATTGGCTGTTCTAACAGTGGCAGGTAAAAACCCCCAAGTGATGCGTTTTACGTTTCGTCCGAAAAAAAACAAAAAACAGAAGAAGAACTGGGTAGTTAGTAGAGCTGCAACGATTAATCGATTAATCGATTAGTTGTCAACTATTAAATTAATCGCCAACTATTTTGATAATCGATTAATCGGTTTGAGTAATTTTTTAAGAAAAATAAGTAAAAATTCTCTGATTCCAGCTTCTTAAATGTGAATATTTTCTGGTTTCTTTCCTCCTCTATGACAGTAAACTGAATATCTTTGGGTTGTGGACAAAACAAGACATTTGAGGACGTCATCTTGGGCTTTGGGAAACACTGATCCACATTTTTCACCATTTTCTGACATTTTATAGACCAAACAACTAATCGATTAATCGAGAATGAAAATAATCGTTAGTTGCAGCTTCAGTAGTTAGCATGAGCAGCTATAGCCACCATGGCTGAACAGGCAAAGAAAAGAGCACCACCTACACAAACTTATCAAACATCAACAGAAAATCCAAGCTCCGCCCACACAGTTTGATTGACATGTGATCTCTGGGAAGTGCAGTGCAGAAACACCACAGCGATGAGGGTTTAGCACCAAAGATGGAGACCAAAAAAAAAAAAAAAAACACACCACAGCAATGAGCACTCAGCACCAAAGATGAAGACAAACATTTTGAAACAAATCTTGCGATTACCACTTTAATCACGATCGGCCCTCACTGTGGTGTCTTTGTGCATTTTAGTAAGGAAACGCTGGCTGCCTCCCCTCATGTTATCTGGGCCTATGTAAATGTGGCATTACTGCATGAAATCCCACTACACCTCGGGATATTTGTAATGCGCAACCCTGTGTGTACGTGTGTGTGTGTGTGTGTGTGTGTAGAGCAGTTACACCACAGTATCTTGAAACATTTTTTTTTACCATTAACATTCTTCCCTTCTCTCCATTATGTCAAGTGATTGATGATGAAAATAGTCCTGAAATAGAACAATCTTATTGGTTGACCAGGCCAGCAGAAGTGTGTGTTAACAGTGCTGAGATGATATTGGAAGTACAAAGTAGCAAATTTGCTGAGCCCACAACTTCAGGACAGCATTACCATCAGCCGCAGCGGCAGAAGAAAAAATTTCCAATATTTGCGACGAAAAATAAAATGTTCCAATAACATATTATTTTGTCTTGTTTCCAGACTAAAATGGAGAGTCAGTTCAGTGACTAAGCCTATCTGAACCTCCTCAGCCTGGTTGTGAGATGACTCGTCGGTGCACGCAGTGGCGTTTCAGCTGTTATTAATTCCTTAGTGGTACGACGAAGTGGGGATTCCCTGTCACACCAGTGTGTGTGTGGGGGGAGATTGATGACATTAACCCTTTGTTTCACATCATGTCGCCTTGGCGTGGAAAAGGTATCGACAGCCTTCCAAGTTTTGAAGCAGTGGGCGAAAGGTATAGGTGAGGCGAGGTTGCCCGTCAAAGGTCCGTCTGCAGCTGCGAAGCGGTAAGACTGGAATCCCCCGGGCTGACGGGGGTTAAGACTTTCGGTGATTAGCGGGGACTCTTTAATGATGTGTGTGGTGTTAGCCTGGTTGAGCTGTTCCATGGCTGGGCTGTGGTGTGATTTTCAACTTTTGCAGCAACCTTCCTGTTGTCAGAATGGTCACAGAAGCAGCTGAATGCCGGTGATGTCGGTAAATCTAGGCCTTGTCGCTTTCTCGTTTTCCACATCAGGTTTTGATTGTGTGCCATTCAAGAAATGTTTCGATTTTGCTACAATAGGCAACAATAGGCTACTATTCTCAATACGTTAACCTATGCTTAACCTAGGGTTGAAAAGCCATCACCCAGTTGAACCCTGCCATATCTGTCATCCACTAACAGTCAGCCGGCAATGTTTCGCCATGTCGAGCGAAAAAAAAAAAAAAAAAAGGATTGCACAGCTCATTTCATACTTGAGATATGACTTGCATTTAAGAGCTGGAGGGACCAAGATATTGACTGATTGAAAAGTCTGTGGGCGAATGCTGAGTGCTGCGAATACATTACTCCCCATTGTGGGCAGCTAAATGGAAGAATAAGATGGAGAACAGCGTGCGCCGTAGACGCGGACTGGAAATCATGGGGAGGGAATTCGCTGGAAGAGAGATTGCTCCAGAAAGCCCCGCGCCTCGTGCGTGTTTTGGGCGCTGCGAGGCCGCGGCTCCTTTCTCTCCGCTCCCTCGACCTCGCTTACTCTGCCTTTTCCACTTTGACAGGAACACTGAAGTGCGTAACAACATACAGCACACACACAAATAGACCTTATGATGGCATTTCTGGACACAAAATATCTTCCTATAAGCAGAAATTGCTACAGATTTTGAACTGTAGATAGAGGAATATGATTACTTTTTTTATTATTCTTTTGTCCCGCAGACAATTGCAGCACAAATCCAAGCAAATTTTCTGACTATCATTCCAAGCAGTGGTTTTGCCCATTTACCTACTCCTATTATGAAAAATAATATCTTGTCTATTCTTCTCTCAGAATTCGCCTTCCGTGAGCAGCGTGCTGCTGGTCGAGGCGTTTTACGGCGGATCCCACAAACAGCTCATTGACCTTCTGAAAGAGAGGGTGGAAGGCTGCGTGGCGTACACCCTGCCCGCAAAGAAATGGCACTGGAGGGCGAGGACCGCCGCCCTGCACTTCATGCAAGCCATCCCAGCCAGTTCCTCATACAGGTACTCCTGATCTGGTCCGCAGTAGGCTTTGACCTAGGGCTGGGCGATATGGACCAAAAATCATATCTCGGTATTTTTAGGCTGAATGGCGATACACGATATATATCTCGGTATTTTCTACGAAGTGGGCTAAATGTTCCGTTGTAAGTAGGGCTGGGCGATATGGACAAAATCAAGTATCACAATATTTTTGACCAAATACCTCAATATCGATATTGCGACAATATTGTAGGGATGACTATTGGTGCTTTCACAAAATATTTACACAATGAGATTTTTGATAAATAATCATCGGTAATGTGGATATAATGACTAAGTGGGTAAAGGCAAATAATAGAACAGCTAGAACAGTCTGGTAAGTTCAGAAAATGACATCACTTTACTATAATGCAGCCTTTAAAACCAGGGAAAGACACTTATGCCATATCACGATATTACCATATCCAAAACCTAAGACAATATCTAGTCTCATATCACGATATCGATATAATATTGATATATCGCCCAGCCCTACTTTGACCGATCTGGATTTTTGAAAGCAGACACCAGTACTGACAGTTTTGAGCTACTGATTGCCAAAAAAATGTATGCATTACGTGAGCTTAGAATTATAAGGTTCTATCTGCCTTCAGGATAATTCTGAGATATTGAGCTTCAAAATGTTCAGCATCCATTGAGTTAAATGGAGATGGGTCCTTTTGTTTTAGAAATTACAGACTCAAAAATTATTATTTTCAAAAAATAACACCACACATATGTCAACAGGCACTCATAGAATAGGTTCATGTGACTAACTCGGTTTTGACAAAAAGGTCAGATAGAACCTTATAATACCAAGGTCACGATTATGTATTCAGTGTTCCCCCCCCAAAATTGTATTCTTCTCAAGGAGGAAAGGCCTCGTAAACAGCATTTAGATCATCGTGGGATATTAAAACTCTCAAGCCATAGCAATGATTTTTTTTAGTATGGGAGATGTACTGTATTTGGTCATTTCCAGGTCTGGGAAAGTGTTGGAATTGGACAAAAAGTCTGGAAAAGTATGAAGCAAAATATATAATTTCCTACAGTCACAGAGTTACACAGTTACTTCACATGTTTTGTTGTGAAGAATAATCTTCAGCTGTAGTGTGATATGTCCTAGTTGACATTTTGTGAGCTTGGAATTATAAGGTTCTATCTGGGTGGAGTCCAGTTCTGAGATATCGAGCATCAAAGATTTGACATACCAGCTGGCAAACCTGAAAATAAAAAAACCTAGAAATAATACTACATAAGCATAAAGATTCAAAGATCAGGAATATGTGCTTAAAATAAAAGACAGATAGAACCTTATAATTACAAGCTCACGATTCGTCATTGTCAAGCTACTGTCAGGAAGCATCATTTTCAACACAGTTCAAAATCAATAATCCAGCCAAGAAATAGAAGTTTGGAAAAAGTCTTGAATTTTAAACTAACAAAAAAAAAAAAAAAAAAAGTAGGAACCCTGAATGTGTTAGCAGCTCCTTAGGCAGGTTTCAGTGCAGGACACCCCTGAAGCTGTTGAGTAAAATCAAACGGCAAAATTACTATTGCAGCTGACATGTTGTCACAGTCCAAGTTGCTGTGTGTTTCCGCCATATTGTGAATGTTTAGTTTTACACCAGAAGTGAGAAGGGAATTCTCGTTCTTGGGCTGTACAGCGGAATCGGGTGAATACAAAATATAAATCTTTCTAAAACGCTGAAATCTGACAAACCGTCATGTCTCCGACTTATACAAAATCGATCATTCATAGACAGAGATTGCTGAAAGGCCCGCAGTCTCTCACACACTCCATGTCCGTGTAGTATTGTGTGTTTTTTTTCTGACATCAGAGGGGAAGGACCTACGCTCGGCTGACTCATTCTCAGATTGTGTTTTAAAAGCAAAACAATAATTCACCGTTTCACTGCGCAAGGCCCTTATCTTCCCTCTCAGTTTTGAAGAAGTCTTTAGTCCTGAAGCGCTCAGAGCGTAGGCCTCCAGAGAGCTGGGACACATTAGGTGATCTAATATGTCGGCACAATAGAAACTCCCGAGTGGCTCACTAGATCTCTCGCTGCGTACTGTGATCAAACACTCATCTCAGAAATTAGACCACATATACTGAAACTTAATGTACCCACTCCCACTCCCAAATTATTCTTTTTTTTTTAAATTCTTTTTGTTGACAGTGTGTGACGTTTTTATTATATAACGTGTGACCGTTGGACATTTCCAAAGGGAGTTATCAGTTCAGTTCAGTTCAGTTTATTCACAAATCAGTTAAAATACAAGTACAATCATATGAGACATAATGGAGATATGTGTATATGGGACACCCTGATAAGCTATCTGAAGCTTGAGAAAAGGGGCCCAGACACTAAGCAGATAGTATTTAAAATATATGCTTACTACTACTAACTCTAGATTTGAAAAAGTGCATGTATTATACAATAACACAACCTACAAAACACCTAAGACTAACCTAAGACTCTAAAAAGTACTACTAAATGGTCCTAAGACATTTATTCCATCAGTCTAAACATTGATTAAATAGGTATCATTTACAGTCTAGGTGTTTCGTGTTCATTATATCTCCATATCATTGTGGGGTAAAAGGAATTATTTCTTAGCACTTTGACATGCCAAATAATGCTGAATAAATTTTTTAAAAAGTTATTTATGGGTTATAATTTAGATAGCTTTTCATAGGTAAACTAGCCCATTTACAAGAACTTCGTAATGGAAATCAATGGCTCGTATCTACCCACATGTACACACACACACACACACACACAAATGTTGTGTAACCTACTTGTCTGATTTGAATCCCGCTTTGTCATCTCTGAAACAGCAGCGCATCGAGCTGAGAGAGAGAGACAGTGGGCGAGGATCAGTATCGTGTACAGTAGAGTGGAATTCCAACGCGAAAAGGTCAGAGTTCAGCAGTCAGGGCGAGGAGACAGGTAGAGGAGTCAAGTCAGTAGTGAGTGGAGCGAAGAATGCTGCTGAATGGTGCTGTGGCCCGTGGAACGCAACGCCATGACACAGGAGCGCAGTGTAATACAGTGGTGAAATACGGATATATGATGTGTATGTAGACTGTAAAAGAAAACTTATTGTTTCAGCTTAAAAAAGTTAGTGTCCGTGCTGCCTTAAAATTGTGAGTTGACTGAAGTAGTGCTGAATAGTTCGGTCAAAGATCATTAGTTAGTTCTTCCAATGTAGAAAAGCTAACTGAGTGAATTTAAGACAATAAGTTCACTCAACACATGTCTAGTCATGCTGATTCGTGTTTCCAAGTTGAATGCAATAACTGATGAACTGAAATCCAGTGTTATTTATTTTTTCACAGGGTTTGCTTGGTTTGAGTTCCTCTTGTATCACATGATTAATACACAGCTCAGCATATAGTCTGCAGCTGCAATACACTTACTTGTAGTGGATTGTACTTGCCATGTGCATCAGAGAGAAACTTACTTCATTGTGAATTCCCAGATACATAGATAAGATAGATAGTAGATTTTATCATGGTTTTGTATTTATTTATTTTCTTTTTATCAGAAATTGACCTATGATTCACAAAACACACATACATAACAAGTCTCTATCCTGTAACTTCATTCAAACCAGAAGAAGGAAGAGTTTCTGGAGAGTTAAACCGAATGCAATGCATACTGGGAAGTCTGCTAATAAACTAACAGTGTTGAGTTTAGTGAATGCTTTAACTCACAATTTTAAGTCACAAGATGTGAACTCATGATTTTAAGTAATGAAGCTCATAACTAGCACTTTTAAGTTGAAATTGACAAACACATCTATATACATTGTGTTAATGGATAAAGATGAGTTGATTTCACTAAATTGCACTATGAGTTTTTACAGTGTAAGCAAGTAAGTAAAATTTTATTTATATAGCACCTTTCAAAACCTAGGTTACAAAGTGTTATACAAAAGAATAAAAGGTTAAAAGAACAAACGATGAGATTTAACAACTTTACAACAACAAAGCAACAACAGTTAAAGGCATCACAAATCAAAATCGTGCACATGATCAAAAAAGATAGGTCTTCAACTAGGCATGGGACGATATGAAAATTTCATGTCACGATTATCCTGGCCAAAATAATTGCGATTCACGATATTATCCTGATAATCATCAAAATATGCTTAAAACTCTTAAAATGGCACTAAAACATACTGGAATCACTTTACCTTACATTTTGTTAAGAAAGTAATATTTTTATTGCATCATAGGACACATATCTTTTTTTTGTGAACATCCTTTTTAGTGAAAAACAAACAAGGACAGATTCAGACTCTCGTCAACACCCAGCAGGTAATCACAATGAGAGAAAAAAATCCATTAATAAAAAGAATCTACCTATCAACCTGATATCCAAGCATTCACATGGTTCAATTAGTTATGTGTTGTAAATGCACAGTGAATGAATAACTTGTTTTATTTTCAGATCACACAGACAGAGGTACAGCAAGGACAGCAGAATGAATGCAAAAAAAAGTACATTAGTAGGGTTAACCCTAACCTGTACGTTAGTGAGCTTAGACAGCTTTTTTTTTTGAGGATATTCACGCTCATGTGAGGATATTCACGGTTATCCCGATTTTTATCACGATAAAAGATCAAATCTTATATCCTCCCATCCCTATCTTCAACTGTGACTTAAAACACCCAAGAGAGTTAGCTGAACTGAGAATGTAATCATGTGAATAAAAAGAAGTTTCTACATTCGCCTGTTGCTTTTTATTTTTTTCCCATAACATCTTGTCTTTTTTATCTTCTCTTCCGTCTGTGTTATAGAAAGTAAGAACTTGGCACGTTTCAAATCTGGAAAACAATTAGTACATTTAATTACGAGAGAGGTTAAAGCGAATGTTCTGTCACTCCGTCTCCCGCTATGGATTCCTTTAAGTAAGTGCTGCAGGTTTGAACGTCTAATTCTTAACTACACAGGATGTCCCTTTGGACTATTCTTGGCAGGGAGAAAGGTAAAAATAGAGAATTCTCATCTGGTTTGAGTCAAGAGCGCCGCATTACCGAGGAGTTTAGAGGGTGAGGGTGATTTCTGTTACATGTAGTCCTGCAGGCCTCTTTTAGGTTTGATCGAAGGCCCGAGCGGGGCCAGGAAATTGGGCTAATCCCAGGTCTGAAAGGCACGCAGGGGGACGTGATCTTAGCGATGGCTCGTGGACCAGCCACATCAAAGCGGCTCGCTCGTGGGTTTCAAAAAAAAAAAAAGAAGAAAAAAAGTGGGACTGGCTGAGTGATGAAGGGCTGAGCCAAGGTTTGAAGTGGAGGATAGGGGATGGGGTCACTTAGGGAGATGCAGAGCTTCAAAGGCTCTTCTCTTGAGCACACAACAGTAAGAGTGTGGCACGGTGGAGCCAGAGATGTGTGATGCGGCTGCAGAGAGGAGGACGGGGCCGCTGTGTGTGATGTCACATCATCTTACAGGGTGTCAAAGAGATGGGCAAGGCTGTATGGAGCGCCCACGGGGAAAAGAACTAGTCCTGTTGGTCCAAATAATGGTCTAAATAATAACCGTGTGTTTCATATGCGGGGACGACTGAGAGGTTTGGGTCGATGAAAATCTAACCAAGCTGATTGAACAGGAATACAGGAATAGATGGACACTGTTAGGCTTCATTATCCTGACACAATTTTGCTAAGTAAGGGAATTATTGTATTTAATGTTGGCAAGGCGTTTCTGTACTGGAAAACTAACTTTTTCATCCGCTGAATACAACATCTGGTGAATTTCAAAAACCATGTGTGACCGCCACTCTCTTACCATTCAGTTTGTTTTTTAGAATTGAAAAGGACCTCCAAATGATGCTTTGTTACTGACTAATTCAAAGAATTCCCAAGTGTAAAGAGATTTCAGGAGATGTAACCTGGCTGTCTCAACAGAATTGAATAGACATGGTTAATCTCTGTGCTGTTTTGAACTGGGACCTGAACATTTTATCACTGATACATCTGATTGATTCTGGCCAGCTATCTACAGTAATAGCCTAGTTGTAAACACAGCTGATTCGCGCACTAGTAGGGCTGGGCGATATGGTTGAAATCAATATCATGATAATCGTAAGGATTTTTCTCCATATCAATATATATCACAATATGGTTCATGTATGCAAAATCACATTAAATAATCAAATGAATGTTCATCTCATTGAACCGAATGGTAATGTTAGGTGTGATGTCAAACAAAACAGAAATATTCAAATAATATTCCTACCATACCTCATTTTATGAGAGTTTTTAAGTAAAATTTGCTTGTCATCATCAATTTAGACAGCAGAAATGTGTGTCACGATATCAAAATATCTTCATATCATCACCATATGATTCCACTGAAAGACGATAAACGATAATATTGAATTATCTCCCAGCCCTACGCACTAGCTAAGGTGAGTAGAAGCTAGCGTAAGCAGTGTCTAGAGGTCATTATGTTAACATTAGCATTGGTTGCTTAGCTAAATTAGCCTGCTAGCTAGTTGGCTACCTAGCTAGAGACTAGGCCTAAAGACAAGACAGTTGACTGTGTCACAGTAACCTACATTTGGAAACAAATCCACCTCATTAGACCAGTGGTTCTCAACGTGGGGTCCGGGGACCACCAGGGGTCCTTGAGGGGGTTCCAGGGGGGTCCATTGTTAAACTTCACTATTATTTCATTTACAAGAAATTCACACAATTAGAGAATGTAGAAGAATGACTGTTTTGATCATAGTTTCTTTGTTATCTCTCTACCTAAAATACAGATAGTCTTGGAATTCTGGACAAAATCATATCTGACAATACAAATATTCTCAGATTTGGGTCTGAGAGACAAAATCTCATCAAATGGGGGTCCGTGGTTCTAATGTGGACTAAATTAGGGGTCCTTGATAGGAAAATGAAAAAGGTTGAGAATCACTGCATTAGACTGTTCAGTTTTACTGAGAATGTTACTGAATGGATCTACAGCCACACCACAACAAGCTTTTTCAGCTAGCTCTCTGTTTCTAGCCTGGTTGATTTAGACAATATATTTAGACATTATTAACCAACAGCCAATTATCCAGTGGACCTCAGTGATGCAGCTATGACTTCTGGGAGATTAGTGACACAAGTGCAAAGCCTCTATTGTTAGCTTTGCCAGTATTTTGATGGTGTCTGTTGTTAATTTTCCGACTATTAAAGCCGCATTTCTAACTCTGCTCCCCACGCAGGGTCCTGTTTACCAGCTCTGTTCTTAACCTGTGTGAGCTGGTGGCCCTGCGCCCTGACCTGGCCAGCCTGAAGAAGGTCCTCTATTTCCATGAGAACCAGCTGGTCTATCCTGTCCGCAAGGACCAGGAGAGAGACTTCCAGTACGGCTACAACCAGGTCCTCTCATGGTAAAGATGGGTCCAAAAGTGGGGGCATACATAGTGAAAGTAGGCTGTTTAGTTTTGGGTATATCCATTATAATAATGTAAGTATGCCTTAAGCTGTATTAAGCTAAAAAAAAAAAAATAGATGTCAAAGCAGAGCTGTCCCAAGTAACAATGAGGAGCAATAAGCAATAAAAATTAAGCATACGCATAATTACCCTATTTGTTTGTACACAGAGAAAAGAAACACTACTCAACTGTAATAGTTTGTCTTAATGAGCATGTCAGGGCACACATGATTGGTTAATTACCGTGGCCCTACATGATGCTCTCTGGGTAATTGAAGTCACTCTTGTCGAGCGACGGCATTGTCATTAATCAGGGGGCTAACAGTAAAGAGAGGCACTCTAAAAGAAAACTGATTGTTGTTGATCTGCATAGGGCAACATGTCAATAACTCAGCTCTGCACAACCCACTCCATCTACTTTAATGTCATTAAGCCAGTCAAATATGGCAGCATTAAATAATATGCTACTCAAAGCGAATGGATCATTAAGAGACGTTTGATTGGATTGAAGCCAGATTGCTTTGCTAATTTGAATTATAATGCAGCCTGCCTTTATAATGAAAGAGAATGGGTCCCATTTAAAGCCACTGATGAACAGTGCAGCGCCAAATAACTCTTAGTAAGACACCAGAGTCTGCCAAATGAAGGGTGCTGCAGCGGTAGCACTCTCAGCACACCCTGTTCCTCATCCCCCCCCCCCTCTCTCCTGTCCTCCCATGCAGCTTGGTGGCAGATGTGGTGGTGTTCAACTCCTCTTTCAACATGGAGTCCTTCCTGTCCTCCGTCGCCTCCTTCATGAAGAGGATGCCCGACCACCGGCCCAAAGACCTGGACGAGCTCATCCGCCCAAAGTGTCTGGTCCTCTACTTCCCCCTCCAATTCCCCGATGTCACAAGGTCAGTGTCATCATCCCTGGCTTCAGTCATTTGCCTTCGAGGGATAACCGGGCCACTGATTAAAGAAAGCGCGAGGTTGGTTGCTTAATCCGGCCCCGAGAGCTGATAGTTCGGGAGGCATGGTTAATGGCAATCTGCAGAGTTGTGTTAGAAGTGTAGATTAGAACGGACACAGTTTTAATAACTTGTTCCCATGGGACCCATCACTGTCCTCCTGTTGTGTGTATACAGTAACACCGATATAGTTGATTAATGGGGAAATCTGTAAACTTGGCATGAGATGGTCAGAGGCTGATGGCTAAATGAAGAAGGCTGCTCTCCTTCATCTGAAGAGCTAATTTAATTTTAGCACTCTACATTTTGTCATTTACTCTCTCCCTTGTATTTGATTACTCAAATCATATGGGAATATATTGCTTATCTGATAATACCGTTTGATTAAGTGTTGCCCTTCACTTCAGTTACTTCTTCTAATACGTATCTAAATAGAATTACACGCACATAGGAGTTGCAAAACAACTGTCATTGTGGATCGATTGGATCCAGGTCCGTCTTTATAAACTGTTGTCTCGGATCGGTGAAGAGGGGTGGTACATTTTTATTGCTCTGTTCCAAAACAATGCGCTGCGAAGCAGTCCGCCGTGCTGCAGCGAGGCTCTGTTTCCCATTAGAGTCCAAATTAACAGCAGCCACATCTTCACATGAAAGCAACAACATGACACAGTTGGGATTAGAATATTAGCATTGAAACGCGAAAGATTTTAAGGCTAAATCTGATCGAGATTATTGGTAAAACCGGTAAGTGCAGCCCACCATCGGTGTCCCTATTTAGATCCTCTTTTGCCATATCATGGTATAGGATTTGAAAGAAAAACCACAATGCCCGTTTTTTTTTGACTGCACGGCATTTATTCAATGAAAATTCATAAACACATGAAGCAATTTTTCAGCAATTTTGGCCGCTTTCTTTCATGCCTTGCCATTCTCAGGGGTGACCGAATACAGAGGGAAAGATGAAAGGAGTCTCAGCAGCTCACCCAAGTGCACATATTGTTCTGAGCATACTCTTGTGGCGTATTATAGCTAATTATTTAGGCCTAGTCCCCCCGAGGAGTTGCCTGTCCATGAAACTTGTGTGCGAGAGTGTTTGTGTGACCCTGCCTGCAGTAATTGTGTCACACAGGCTTTATTTTATGGCCTTCCCTAGTAGAGGGGAGTGAGTGTGTTACATGAAGCGAGTCAACTCTGATATGCACTGGATGCCCCCCCCCCCTCCCCCCCTCCCCCCCTCCACCCCAATTCCTTCCCCTCAACACTGACATGTTTAAGCTTTCAGCACCATGAGCGTGACTTTGAGTACTTCGAGACTTAAGAATGTAGAGGGAAATTCGGGATTTTATTCTACGTTTTCAGTGCGACGCACATATTAAGTATTTTCCCTTCTTATTAGTAAGTTGAAGGTAACAACACTTAGGACTGTATGTGCTGCTAATTCCGCGCGAGTATGTTTGTGTGGACCGCTACATGTTTTCATGTGTATTCGCCTGGGTTAAGAAATACTGAAAGTGAGCTGCCATGGATGACGCAGGCCTCTTGCCCAGAGTGTTTTTCAGCTCATTTTCAGATGGTAATTTGCCTGATCCAAAGCAAACTCACAGAGTGTAAGTAAGCGATTATATGCATGGCCGACAATCCCTCAACATGCCTGCGGTCCTTTTCCAAACACAGTTAGTCCAGCTCTTTGAAAATATAAAACGCTCAGAGAAGCAAACGGGGAGGGAGGGTGGGGGGTGGGGGGGGGGGGGAATACCAGATGATTTTTCTGCATAGGTATTTATATGTCGCCTGCTCTCTGTAACGTCTTCCTGATCCGAGCGTTCAAATCGAGGTGGGATTGGGGCAGAAATGCTGCCAGCCCAAATGAACAAAACTAAAAAAAAAAAAAAAAAAAAAAGCTTCTTTTTGGGAAGTCTGGGCTTTCTGAATGCAGCGAGGCGCTCTTTGTGGTCGGTGTGTTTGTGGTATCCATCTATCAATCGGCTTTTGAGGGGTGGACTTTTGTAATTTAATAGCGATTGACCTGAGCCAGCAGAAACCTGCGGTGGGAGACAAAGCCATCACATTTATCATGGGCGAGCAGCAGGACATTGACTTTCTTTGAGTATTGTCAATCTGCTGGTATGGTATAGAGGGTGGGGAACGCGGAGGGTAATCAAATCAATGCGGACCACCACGTGATCAGCAGGTGCCGAATTCTGGCAAGCTCTGGGACCCCACTGCCTTTTCACATTCACCCCCGGTTCCTCCGCCGCCTTTGTGCAGTTGTCAGGCAACGTGTGTTTCTTTTGCCTCAGGAGGTGAACACAGTCAGGTGTTGAAAGTAGAGGTTGATTAGATTAATCTTGATTAGGGTTTTTGTTGCTTCACTCTCCCACAAAAATATTTGCCTTAAAGAGCTTTGATGATGATGGATCTGAATCTGCTGGGGTTTTTTTATGGCAGGAAAGCCCTGCATTGTTGAGGCCGGAGACAAAGGGAGTCCTCCTATGTGTTGCGAGTGCTGTGTTCCTGAATTGAAAGGATATATAAATGCAGGTCTCAGCTTCAAACTTAAAAGGGTTGCACTTCTGTTTTTTTTTTAGACCTCCTCTTTGATGGCCGGTTTTCATTAAATCTCTTAACTCGCTGCAGATAACTGAAGCTACTTTTAAGTTGATTAGGAAAAGGTTCTTTCTTTGGCTACTTTTAAAAGCCATTGATGTGGCTCCTCGCGAAGCAGTCAGTCAGCTCAGGTCTCAGTGTGATTGACTCCTGGAACGAGGCTGCCTGGAGCAGATGGCAGGATATCCTGTTTGAAACGTTCCTTTGAGAAGTTCAAATGCAACTGGACGTCTTTCCAACAAGATGAAGATGGTAAACTGGAGAACAAATCAAGATGTTTCTTGCCCACAGAGCCCATGAAATTTGCTGGTATCATATTATAGATTTATATCAATAAATATGAGTGTTGCTAGATGAGGACGCATAAGTTAGAAGGAAACATTTTAATGTATATCTCTGACAGCAGAGAAGGGTGTTCCATTGCTTTCTGGCTGATTTTTAAAGAGCGAGTGTGGAATCGTCTACTGTAAGATAAATAGTGAGGAAAAGCCCACCCCTGAAGTGCTCAAGGTTTTCCAGATTATAGACCGGACATCTGAAGGCATTTCTTGCCACGTGTGCTCAGTTGCCCCAAAGACTGTGAACTAATTGGAAACATTAACGCAATGGGGCAGAAGAATTTGATACACAAAGCTGTGTCCATGCTTGTGGGGAAAATACCGTTTTTTAAATAGTTATAATTTGTTTCAGGTTTTTTTGTTTTTTTTTGTTTTTTCAGGTGGATTTGGAGCTACACTCTTTTAATCAGCTATTTCATACATAATGACGTGGTTATTTCTGTTTGATTTTTACCAGTTTTACAGTTTTTTCCACTGTTGTGTACAGCATTTTACATTCTAATCTGGACAATGACACCGGTTTGCGGACTCGCCTTCCCTAACCTTTTTGCGGGGGTGGAGGGGGGTGGGGGGGGGAGGTTAAATTCCCTGTCACCATTTGGCACCCTGAGCCTCTCATCCTCAGAAGGCCGGACACTCATCTCGAAAATCTCACTCTTTGATTACTTCCAAGTGACCAGTAGACGGCCGGCGAGGCTGCGGGCTCGGGGCGGGCTTGATGAGGACGGGGGAAGCCTGCTCTCCTAATCACACCACCCAAGTCTTAAGCTCATCGGAGACATGATGAAAACAGCTGTTGGCCACCTTTTTTTTTTTTTTTCTTTTTCGCTCACTTGACGTCACACCTCCAGCCCCGTAATCCCTCAGCGGCCGCGTCCAATATCATCTGTCGCGTCCGCTGGAATCTGTAGGTTACGGGATTGTATGGAACAAACACGCTATAGGGGCTCACTGGAAGGACTGTTGCCTGTCTACGTTGAAACTTGAGGTACGGCGGTGCCTCGGCTTTCAGACGCTCGTGTGCCAGGAACAACCACAATTGGGTCCATATGGCACTTTGAAGTTCAGGGAACTAACTGTGATGAATAGGAATGAATTAAGGATCAAACTCCGCATTGGTGATTTGTCCTTAATACCAAACTTCAGCTAACACACACTGGCGTCTATTCAGTGATGACATAATCAAGAAAAACGAGTGTTTTCAAAACACGGCTACGCAACTGAATAATCCCATCAGTGGGGAGGTTTCGTTTGTTCAAGCCAAATATGAGTAGAATCGGGCCTGCGGGACTTGGGTCCAGTCTCAAGACCACTTTTCTAACAGTTTGGTCTCAGTTTTCCACCTACTTTGACTTGGACTTGTCTTGATCTCGCGCACTATTGGTTGTTGACCTTTTCCCACCTATATAAAAAATTTAATAATTGGGTAATTTTATCGATGTTTGATTCATTTTATCCCCAGCACTACAAACAGTTTAAAGGATTTCACCTCTACAAACCTGTGTACTAAGTCCAAATCCTGTGGAATCCTATAGATCTGTTCATGCTTTAGAAACTCCTTAATTATTATTTTTACATTATGAAAGACTGTTTATTGCCTGTTTTAGTCGTGGTCTTGAATAGAACTCGATTTGCTCTGGTCTCGGTCTCGATTTGGTCTCGAACTCAACTTGACCTGGTCTTGGAATCGACTTGGACTCGACTAAGGTGGTTTTAACTACAGACCCGAGTAGAATTTTAAAAGAAATCAACAATTTCTTCCTCACCTTCAACACAGGCACTGAGTATTAGGTATTGACTGTCATTAAGAATACATTTTTATAACTGTCCACAGTTTACTCAAATGCAGGCTGAATTTACAAGTAAGCAGTTCTGACCCTAACAATGACTGGAATGGTACAGACAGCAGAAGGTGATTTAATGCTAACTTCCATGTAGGTATGTAAGTCCCACATCTCTGACCTGAGGTGGCTTTGAGTTCCCTCCACTTTTTTCCTCCTCCTCATTGTTTTAAATGTTTATGAAAGGCCTCAAATGAGATTCATCCCTCATTCAGATGCAGAAAGAAAATGACAAGCATGTAACCATGGCTGGTTCGCAGTGAATGACATCATGGGATACATGGGGGGCTTTAATTGGAACAGAATGACTTCTGAGGCTGGTCTCTGGAGATCGACGGTGCCGCGTGTGTACAACGAATGCGCTACGTTTATTCAGTGTTCCAAGCAAATAAAATAATAATCTTTTGCCAAAACATGCTCACATAATCTGTGGTTCCCTGAGAATTTTTCTGGCAGCGGAGGGCCAACAGTAATTTTGGTTCTGGGACCCAAGTTTTTGCTTGGTTTCTGTCCCAGAATCAGTCCTAGTACCTGTTGCAATTCAAAATGGTTATTTGGATATTATTTCTTGCCATATGGGCAACTGCAGTGTAGTCATAATGCATTTGTTTGATGTGGTTAAGCAAGAGCGGCAGATGAATTTCTATTGTCTGTCATTTTTGTGAAAGTGTGGCCAAATTTCTAACAGTGGTGGGCTGCTGCTGCTGAACGGATATACAGAAATATACATTATCTGATATTGTGTTGAAAGTCGAGGCCACTGAGTATCAGCTGCTTTATTTTACTTGCAGTGCATTGTGGGTTTTCCTATATATCATCTTATTTTTGCAACAAACTAAATCCCCTACATGCACGGCACTTGGGGATTTATATGTCCCAGCTCAACCTGGAGAGAAAATATTGAAAAAGGCAGGTTATATTTGGTGTATTTTCAGGATATTACAGATCCACGCCGCACAGCAGATGCCTGGGCTTCTCTGGCCTGAGAATAATCTGCTCGGTCCTGATGTCACATTTTGCCAGCCATATGCATATTACATCATTTCATCTTATCCCCCCCACCCCCCTACCCCCATAACCACTACAAAAAATAAGACAATTTCGTTCACTTTGAGCACTCTCGAGCGTTCGCCTTCTCCCGACGAGACTGAAGGCGAAGAGCGTCCCGGCTCCCCTTTCCGCCTTAATCTGCGTCTAAGTCAGAACACTCCTCGGGAATTCCCCCGTAGGCCGTCTGACCACGGCCTCTGACGGCCACGCCACAACGAGTGGACCGGAGTCCCTGCTGGAAGTGCCGCCGAGTCGACTCGGGAGAGCGGACCCGCGATCGCTTCTGACTAAAGGGTCAGCTCATAATGACTGTAATGTAGATCTTAATGTGCTTTAATGACCTGCTCAGTCCGCGCCACCGAGACCTTCCACCGGACTGACTGGCCCTCGTCAAGGAAGCACCATCAGCGGCATTAAATGGCGGCGATTTGGAGCTTTATGCTGATGAGATTGTTTTGAAGTGATGCCCCTGGGACAGTAACCTCAATGCTTAAAACCTTTGGATGCTTCCCTTTACTCTGACCTAACAAAAGCCGGGGCAATTTCCACCCCGAGGGCTGAAGAGCAGGGATCCTCGACCGGACCACCTTAGCAGTGGCTGAACCTCGCTGTCACGAACATTGCTTTTGTTCAGCCACTTACTTCTATTCAGTGCTGACCTGATATTATGCCTGTTACTGTAGGCTCTCACAAGAATAAGGAACCTCTATTAGTTTTAGATGAATTCATATTTTAGGATTTTTTTAGGAATTAATTCAATGTTTATATGGGATGTGGGTAAAATTACGTCTGACCCTCTTTTCGAGTAGCATATATTTTCATTTTAGGTAGCATGAAGCAAGCCTAACCCAATTATTCAGTGACTTGTGCGCTGCTTCTGTGTTGTGTGAGTGCAGAGCATAAAGGCTGCCATGCTCTTGCACGATTGCAGGCTCGCCGTGGCTTAAGATCCATGCCGTTTTTCATTATCCGGTGGGAGAGACACTTGTGATTATTGCCAATAAAGGAAATTAGATCAAATGATTTTTGACTTTGACTCTCCCCTTCATCCTTTCACATTTAATCAAATGTGCAGAGGTAAAGTCATCACAGAAATTGCTGTTGATTTATAAATAAGCTAATTGGTGGCATTCTTTCTAAGTACCCCCCCCCCCCCCCCCCTCTCTCTCTCTCTCTCTCTCTCTCTCTCTCGCTCAGTCTCTCTGTCAGTAGACACAACCACAGTTTTATTGCCCCTAGTCAAAACCTCTTCATCCAATTTCTAAAATGGCTTATCGAATAAAATTTTCCCAGGGGCCCGCGAGGCAGCACCATTGGTCATACCTAACCACAAGCGCCTCCTTGTCATCTGAATAGGCCCGTACCAGAGAGATGAATCCACGTCCATATCTGTTATGCAATATATCCATCTGCCCACTCTCTCCTACTTTGGCACTTTTATCAATGGCTTGTCAAGGTAATGTCTTGCTACTTAGTTTCTGAAACGCTACTCTAAATTGCCTCCATAGATCCTAATAACGTAAGTGTTCGCCAGAGACGGACAGTGCGTAACATTTGTCCTCCAGCTCAGCCTTATGTTTCTGTGCATTCTTTATGCTAATTTATGTACACCTAAGGCGGTATTATCGCCTATTACAGTAGTCATTCTGTCTCCGTGAGAGGGCCGTATTAGATCAAGGAGATAAGTGCTTTAGGTACGGGAGATGAATAAGGAAGCTGGCATTAAGCCATTTTACCCTAAGAAGTACCCTGCGCACATAAATACTGTATGTGTTTGAACTGGTTTTGGATATCTTAACTCTTAAGGTGTGCTTGGTTTATGTTGCCTGACAGCCTCGGGGCTGGGAAAATTACCTAGGAAGAGAAGGAAGAGAAGCAAGGGAAGAAAAACACAATCAAAGCATCTTCAAGATATATGGTTAACTCTTAAATACCTTGTTTTTTCAGGTCAGTTATGCAAGGGATATGATATCTATACCAGTTTTGGATGCATTTTAATGTATAAAATATGTCTCTGCCCATCAGTTTGCTTGATTTTGGATGACCTCCAGAGATAGACTGGCTATACACACTATACAACAACATACGGTTGCAATGTTCAATCTGCCAGCAGAGATTTGTCAAGCTGTGATGTCATTCTAACCACAGGCGACTTTTGTGTTTTTATTAGCGTACCAATGGTAAAATTTCTCATGTTTGACTTTCACATGGAAAAGCTTCAACATTTTGTTGCATATTTTCAACCCGCAGTTACGGGACTTTTAACAACAATAGTGTAACATCATATGTGTAACATCAGTATAAACCATTCATTTCTGACAAAAGCTAAGCTTTTTGACAACAATGCTCTCCTCCTGGACCTCAGCACCGCTTCAAGAAGTGTCCGGATCCTCTATATGCCTCTCTGGAGCATGCCAAACAGTACTCCCGCCCTCATAAATTCACCCAAGCCACGAAGGCTTGCCCCGGTGCCAGCACTTCCAATGTGTTTCCCATTCCTCATTCAATGACATCAGCATCTTTCCATGCTTGTTCTCCTCAGGCGGCTCGATCCCTCCAAGGAAAGCAAGCAAGCCGTCACACGGGCAGGAAGGGTTTCAGTAGCATTGGAAGATCCTTTGTTTGTTTGCAGTTGAGACTCTGTTGTTCTGTGACGCAAATCACTTGCAAGGAGGACACAATGCCGAGCAGAAAGGAGGTTTTTGTGGCTACAGAGATTAGTTGTGAAATAGTGTTTACACTGTGTGCAAACACTGCAATTGATTATTATATTTGCCGCATGCTTCTTTCCAGGCTTCTCCCCAAACACAAGCTCCTCCGCGGGGATGCAAGAGTGTCTCGTGTTGATGACATCATTGCGCTGCAGGGCCCACAGGCTCCACGGTAAGATACTGACTTGTGGAATGAAGTGGTGAACACCATCCAGTGACCTTGGCCTTGTCTGTCGTTTTAGGAAGTTGCCACTGGCTATAAAAATGATAGAAGTAACTTGACATTTTGTGTCTGTGAGTAACATCACTGTAAGATCTATGACAAGTTAAAGCAAAAATCCCCCCTCCTATACTCTTACATATTTTGTGATGTAATTTAGTTTTATGGTATACTCATTTTCCTTCAACACGCCTCATCTACTTCTACTTCAGTTATTGATCTCCTACGTTTCCCAAAATGCCTTTCGACAATAGCCAAATAGTTTGAGAACATTGAGGCTGGATTTTTTCCTTTAATGTCTTATAGAATGTTTTATTCTTTATTGCTTTATGTGAAAGTGACCAGCAAAAATGCCATACCAATGAACATACACTGTTCTGTACATGTGTATATTACCATAGCTAATTTTCAACAGCAGTCTCTATCTCACGAGTCATTTTAATGACACTAACAGGCCCGAGGAGGAAAGCTCACAGGGCAAAGACGAGGCAGCTCCTAGCAGCGGAGTGCCGTGCCTCAGCCCAGACGCAGGGGGGGGCACACCGGACCAGGAGGAAGATCCACGGCGATCCCCCGCTAACCCCGAGGAAGACAGAGGAGCTGACGGGAAGAAGGACGCGACGGAGGAGGGGACTGGAGGAGCAGAGGGCCGGGTTAAACCTCTACACATTGTCTGGCCCCACAGGTGGTGAGTTATGTAAGAAGTCAATGTGTTGCTTGTTTTATGCTCTTGTTTTTGTCTTCATATTCTATTTGCTATATCCAGAGGTGGGGACTCTTTAATTGCTTGAGACTTGACTTGATGCATGAAGAGAAGACTTGAGACTTGACTTGACTTGGGTTCTGGTGACTTGGGACTTGACTCTGACTTGTACTCTGATGACTTGAAAAGGTTTCTAAAGTCTTGACTTGAGATCTTGTGTTTGTGTAAATGACTTAGATTGAAAGTGATGAGATTTGTTCCAGCAGACGACTGAATTTAAATTCTGTTTTCTGCATTTGTATGGAATGATTGAATTTAACTTGATTATAGAAATAAAACTCATGATGCACTTACCAAGTTGCATTGAAAAGTCCTAGATATTTCAACCCGTTCTCATTTCCAACTCGTCCTATGTTGACTCTTTGTCAAATCCCTTGGCGTTGCTATGATGACGCCAAAGGTGCCTGCGTCTGTATATGCAACTTTCTCTCCTGGACCACGGAACACACAGTCTGGCTACATTTTCTGCCCAAATAAGGCATTCCGCTTTGATGCATTTCTTTGCTTGAGCTCATTGGTGCTAATATTAATAATAATTAAAAAAAAAAAGGTTAGTATGGTTGTAGATCGATTTCGAGGCCAAATGAAAAGCATTTATTTGATGTCACCTGCTAGATAAATAAATAAATTTGGCTCACAACCTATATAACAAGTTATTTCAGTGGCATCTCAATAAACTCCATAAAATATAGCACTTTATAACGACTGTATCGTTACATCTACCTTACAATAAGCACAATTTAAATAGAAGAACGCGGTCGGGAGTTAACGTTTCTAAACGTTGCATAATCCGTTTCGTCATTGAACATACCTCTTCCTGCCCATGAAACACAGCTGATGAAATCGTCGCAAAATAGCACCAACAAAAGCATGTTTTTGTAATTTTTTTGATTATATCCTCTTATAACATCAACCTGTTGGTTTAGATTGTATTGCATCTTTCTAATATTGAGCAGTTTGCCTTTTCACAACCGCAACCTTCCACCCGGAAAAACTACAGCTTGCGCTGTTCAGCACTTCCTATGAGCACTTCACAATAAAAGCCCTGCTCCGTGGGTTTTGTTGTTGTTTCTCCCATAGTTGACGTTGTAAACATGGAATTGACATTGTTACTGGGGTATTTGAGGGTGGAAAAGAACAAATCTTTTGTCAGATTTCAGCCATCTTAATGGGAAGCAGGAGAATTTCAGAATATATTGCATTTCAACCCATCTCAGTGCCGCCTGCCATCAGTAACCCCACTCCCATGAAAGTACAGCTCAATAGCTTTCTAGAGAAGTTGACCCCATGTCTCTAGCCCCTTGTGTTGCTGCATAATAAGCCTTCAAAAGTAGCCCGGGGTCAGAGTTCAAAGGGCAATATTGCAGTACAGGAACCACCCATGTTCTTTATATTGACATGTTACTCTCCAGGTCAAGGCCTTTCCAAAAATGTCTTTAATGTTGTCCTACACCTCTGTCCCGCCCCAGCCTCTTTCAGGCGTAGTTTCTGAGACCCTTTGAGACTCCAGCCTAGGGGACGCCAAGGGATCTGACAAAGAGTCAACATAGGACGAGTCGGGAATGAGAACGGGTTGGATATTTTGTTTTCTTAAAGATTTCATCCCACTTGTCTCCAGTAGGTATCAGGTGACGTAGAATCGACTTAGGCCTCAAAATCTTTTAGCCCAAACTGAGCCTGAAAAAGGGGGAGGAGGGATAACCCTGCCTTAAAGAGCTGCTAACCCCAGTAGAGTTTCAGTAGTCTGGGTTTCAAGAGAGCTTCAGTGTCCCATTATGGGTTTAAATGCTGTTCCAGAGGCCTTTCCACCCCGACAAGAATACAATTCTGGAGGGAAACATCGACACAAGCAAGATTAAAGATCCTCTTGTTTTGGAGATCTTCCGGTAGCATTTAAAAACACCTGTCAGGATTTAACAAAGGTTAGAATAAAGTGATCACTCAAAACATAATCTAATGCTCTCTCCATGGACCTTCATTGAGCTGAGAGTACCTCGCACAATGGCGCCTGTATGTTCCAGCCCTGCAGTGGATTTATTTGTATTGGATCGTTAGACTAGCGGCTTGACAACAAAGCAATGGCACGGTAGATTCCTAGCACACGCAGTATTTGTGTAACAGTGTCAAAAACTGAAGCGACTATCTCCAAATTGTCTGTTGTAGTTTGAGCTTGAATGGAGCTGAAGAATGCTAGGTTTTAACGGACTTATTTTACCTTCATACGGAAAGTCCGCATGAATATTTATATTCCTGTGTTGTTTGTACAGCATTCACAGGCCCTCACAATTAACTCGCGGAACAGCAGAGGAGAGTGATACATTACAGGCTCGGGCGGGCGTGCTCCGCAAAAACAGAAACGATCGTTAAAAATCCTTTTAGTTTATGCCTCCTTTTTTTGGCACACCTTTCTCCTCCTTTCTGCACCATCTACCTTGGAGAGAAAAGACAACAGGCTTTTTTTTTCTGGGGAGTCGCAATTTTTCCCCCTCTGAGTCCTCGGCTGCAGGTCTCGGGCTCCTCACCGTAAAAAACAAAACAAAAACGCACGTCTGTAAATCAGATTAACAGCCGTGAAGACCACCGTAGGCGCGGGTTCCTCCAGCTCACGCCGCTATTGGCCGTTGTCGGCGGTATCCGTTGCCGTTCTCCCCGCCCTCTTGTTTTTGCGCGGCTATCTGTTTTTCACCTTCTCTCATATCAGTAACAAAAGCACCCGGCATGTAATCTCCTCTAAACTGAGCAAAACACAGATGGATTATTGCTCCCGACATCCAAGCTTCATAAACGTTGGCTTTATTCTGGGCTAAATTAGGATTTACAGAGAGAGAGAGAGAGAGAGAGAGAGAGGGAGAGGGAGAGACGGTGAGAGAGAGAGAGAGATGCCCCGTTAATCTCCCCGATTGAAGCTCCTCTCAGTTTGTTCCATTTCGTCCCCCCCGTCATATTTTCCCTCCCGCCCGATACTTTTTTTTGTCCTCATGGTCGGTTTGCAGATTGTTAATCTGTGTGTGGCCTGGATCCTCAGATTACGGGACCGTCTTATTGCAGGCACTGCTTTCCAGGGGAGGGCCGGGGCCGGGTGGAGGGTGGAGGATGGAGGATGGAAGGGGATGGGACGGGACGGGGGGATCAAGCGAGGCCCAGCAGCAGGACAGCTGTTTACAGGTGAAGATGGCTTCGTGCCACTGTGGCGCTAAACGGTGGAGGGAGGGAGTGGGGTGGGGGGGGAGGTTAAATCTCTCTCTCTCCACTAGAGCTTTAGCTCTTAGGGCTCAGGAACACTAAGGTTGATCAGGATCAGCTTTTACCTCAAGAGGATTGCCGTCCTGGTCATACTCTGATTGGAAAAAAAAAAAGAAAAAAAAAAAAGAGAGACAAAGAAAGCAATCACGTTGACGCACCACTGGGACAGAAAACAGCAGGCGGTGAAGGAACATCAGGAACCGCTCAAGGTGTTCTTGTAAAGTAAGGATATTGTTAGTGTTACATGTACGTTTCTGGCCTATTATTGTCGGATATCATGTCATGTGTCACGTGGCCCACTCCCGATATGATGGAGCTTCCTCCCTGACACAAAGCTCACAGCTGCATAAAAACAGTGTGGAAAGCCTACAATGAAATTTTATTTTCTTTGCACATTTTATATAGTCATTTAACTGTTCAATTGTATTTTTGTAAATTAATTCTTCATTTAAAGGCACCAATGTACCCCGGAATTTCTCTACCATTGAATAGGTGTAGACACCCTGCTTTAAAGAGCTGCTAACCCTAAAATAATGTCATTAGTCTGGGTTTCAATGTTCTAGTGTCACATGATGGTGTTTCCAGAGACTTCCACAGGACACTTCCACAATGACAAGAATCAAGTTCTGGGGGAAACACCGAACACTTGTATTTTATTTGACACAGAAATGGTCACATTTAAAGATACTGAATATCACCACAAACTATTGGATGCTGGCAGCTTCAATACAAGTATATTGATATTGGCCTTCAAAAACCTGTATCAGTTGAACCCTAAGCGTTAGCTATATATGATGTGTCAATGTATTTTTGTTAATCTGGCCAGTCAAAAATCATTACCAGTATGTCTGAACCTTGTCTTGGGCTTTCCCCCTGGCTTGGCCTTGTGCTCTACTTAGCCAGACAATGTCCAGTAAGACAGGAGCAGAAAATGAAAGTTACACAAGGGTCATGAGCTGATGAGTCGTGAGTCATCTCTGTAATTGTTGTTTGGGTTTAATTTATTTTTGTCTTTAGATTTTATCACGGTTTTTCCATCCAGACATATTGCGTGGCGGGGTGGGAAGGCCTTTGACACGGCATTTAGACAATGTGACATTAACAATCTCTGTTGGAACTAATATTAATGAAATTTATGTTGTAGAGTGGTGACCCACTCTGACTATTCAATGACAAACTGCAATGATAAACAATGCAAAACTGATTTTTTTTTTTCAATTCCCTTCACCGAACATGGAGCTGAACCTGGTGCTCTTTTCCCATAAGTCGCCATTGAGTTTTTGCGAGTTATAGGAAAACTAGTCCACCGCTTGAACCATAAGTATTCCCCATTTAATTCACTGCATAGCCCACATTTACTACTTTGAAAGCCGCACTTGCACCGCATCTCGGGAGTTTCGTGCTCTGCAGCTCCCACATGGTTGCTTTATAAGACATATGAAATGTGCCTTTTTCTAAAGTGTTCTAATGTAAAGTGCATGCGTTCCTCCTCTCTACTGTACTCGAGTCGACTGTCACAATCTCTCCCCAACAAGCCATTCTTTGTCTTTCAAGTGTCCCCTTAATTAGGGCTTCAGTCGTTTGGTTTTCTGGTGATCGGGCTCATTTCACATTGTGCATTGGAGTAAATAGTATTTGAATTTTAAAATGCACCTCTTGGGTGCTACATAAAGGGGAATATTTAATCACTGATCTCTAAATGAGAGGATCTTATTTTCTTTTGGGTTGGTATGTTATGCATATTAATGAGGTTTCTCTGGTATCCACGGAAGATAGCTACTTTTTTCCACTTGATCATTTTTTTTTTTTTTTTTTTTTCATTTCTCACTCGGCTTCATCTGCATTCATCTTTGAGGTCACCAGGGTGATGAAGCACCACCAAAGGATGGAAAGAGCACAGGGGGTTAGGCTAGAAGTGATCGAACGTAGGAGGCAAAGGATGCGAACAGCAATCCTGTCATATTGTATTTGCGAAGGTGGTACCAGAATTTGACGTTCATGTCTGGACCCAGCAGCACCTAGCCAGATGCTGTGGGTTTGCTTTGGGTTAGGGTTCAAAAAAAGATTGGTTAAATCTGGTTTTTATTTAAAACTCCAGCCGTCTTATCAGCCTAAATCGCAAAGTGGGGCTGCAAGAGAAGAGCGTCCCATCCACACTTATTGAAACCCTGTAGATTCCCTGAATTTGCCCAAATTAAATGAGTGTTGGGTATGTACACTGGTGGGAGATCTTCTCCACACACAGGAAGTGACGAAGAGTGCAATCCAAAAGTGTCTCCTAAACATCAGTGAGCGAGCGCTCTGTCCAGAGAAAGCTGGACCCAACAACATCAGATCTTTTGCCTCTTCCCTCTCTGCAGTTTACTGACATCACCTTACAGAATTTCTAGGTATTGAAGTTAACACAGAAGCGGGCAAGTGCAAATGTCTTTCGAAAACAAAAGCTGTAGTGCAGATTTGTGCTAAATTATGGTGTAAATATAGGTATTTTCCACTCACTGTGCGACCGTTTGGCTTCAGAAGACTTGGATTATGCTGCACAAGCTGTATAGAGTAATTTTATGTTCATTTTTGCCCTTTTTGGAGCTCTCTGAACTCTCTCTCTCTCTCTCTGAACCGGTCCCCACTGACTTCAGTTGTTTTGGAGAAGGCTGCTAGGGAGTTGCAACCTCCCTGTGTGTTATATGGACAAAGAAACTTCACCTGTGTTTCAGCTGGCGTGAGAGTAGATAATGGCAGAATTTTCATTTTTGGGTGAACCTTTCCTTTAAAACATCGTTATTTCTGGCTTAGGCACTCAAAAAGAAAAGCCATTACCACTTGGGCTTACTTCAGGTTTGAGTACAGGCGTTTACAGGCTCAGGCTGGGCTAAAAGATTTCGAGGCCCAAGTCGATTCTACATCACCTGATCTACTGGAGACAAGTGGGATGAAGGATCAGAACCCCCGCGCCCTCACCAGCACTGAACTGCAAGATACCTTAGATTAGAGAGCAACCTCTATTTGCCTTAGCGGCAGATTAGTGGGGCATCGGCAGTGGGGATGATTATGTGAAGATGATGCCACATAGCTTTTGTTTGTCACTCACATACTAATCAGTGGGCTGACAGCTCAGACTTGGTTGACTGTCGCTGGGGGTTAACGGTCCTCATTAAAAGATCTAGGTCATCAGTAGGGAGCCAGGCCTCATACAACTGTACAGGGAGGTGTGTGTGTGTGTGTGTGTGAGAGAGAGAGAGAGAGGGGTCGCTCAGGAAGCTCTTCCTGACAGTCATATCCCACACGTTAATTAACACTCATTTTCCTTCGGAGGGGGGATGGGAGCAGTCCGTTATCACCGTTTCATTCACTCATTGTCCTCCCCTGTATCAGTAATGGGGGAATAGGGATTCATGCCTCGCATAAGGAGTTAAAAAGGCTAGGAAATAAGGGAATTAGCTTCTTATCCACAGGGGAAGCCAGTGAATATGAGCGGTGGAAATGAGAATAAATAAGCTTCTCTCTAATACCTCACCTAAGGAAATCCCACTGAGGTAGCGCAAGAAGGGCTCTTTGTCAGTTCCTCTGCCTTGCAGAGACCGTCTGACCTTCACAGTTTGACTTTCTTTTTGCTGAAAATACGAAGACGTTTTCTTTTTTTTTTACAATAAGATTCGACGAGGGGAGGATTGAATAATAGGCTAACCTATGGCACGGAATAATGCCGCAACATGTGATGTCTAATTGTTTTGTCAGACCACCAACAACATGGGACAAGAGGGCGAGGATGAAGGGTGAGCTAAGGACGGGAGAGACAGGAGAAAATGAAGCTTAAGTGAATTATAGGGGAATATAAAATGCGCTGCTGTCTGATTTCAATGATAGAACCTTTTTGCAAGGCAACGTCCCTTTCCTCAGCCCTGGGGCATCATGGATTACTGAATTGTTCACCATCAAGACCTCAACTGTCCCTAGAGCATGGTTAAAAAAAATAAAAAATCTGCTTGCATGGGTTCTAAGGCAGAACCCATCCAATTACTGCAGCAGACAAGCCGCAGCCCATCTGACTAGCCTCAACACCAAAGCTTTACCTCACATCATACTGTGTAATAGTCAGTGACAGTATACTAGCAGGTGACAAATCAAACATTCAAAGCGCATTTGCATCACAGGACTTCTTTCCGCAGCAACTTGGGGAAAAGGTGCTAGTGCATGCAAGCTGTCAGTGGCGGGCGAGCGGCGGTCCCCTTTTAGCTCGCCATACGCTAACGTGATCTCGCCCATCGAGATTAGCGCGGAGATGAGTGGCAGGCCACTAGCGCGGCGTGACATCTGCTCGGCAGCTGAGCGCGGCACCTGTGTGTTAACTAGCAGCTCAACCTCCCAGGCAAACCTTCGCATCAAGGATGAGCGAGTCGGCGAGCGGAGCAGAACAGAACAGGGATCTCTGTCAGCTTGTTAAGTCCCCCACCTGGCGCACCGCAACCGCACATATCACAGTCAATTGCCCTCTGGGGAGCGCTATGATCTCTCTCACAGCTTGTACAACCTGGGCCGTGTGGCGTGTACGTGTGGACGCGTGTGTGTGTGTGTGTGTGTGTGTGTGTGTGTGTGTGTGTGCGCAAGTGAATAAATCAGAGAGGTGAGTCGGACTGGGAGTGTAAGCCTGCGGGACTCTTGGCTCTGTCCTGTTTCTGTATTAATGCGCGTTTGTGTACAAGAGGCATCAAACGAGGCTGGATTCTGTTTGTGTGTGTTGGGGCTTCAAAGGGAGCACGACAAAAACCCCGAGCTGCTCTTCAGGACCCTGTTGAAGCTGAAAGAGAGAGACCTGGACTTTCAGCTGTCGGTCCTGGGGGAGACCTTCGTCGACGTGCCAGGTACACACACACACACACACACACACACACTTGGAGGGTCTTTCTCAGTCTGTGTTCTTCTGCACTCCATGACCGGTTTGACATATCTAACGTCTGAAGTGTGATTCCAAAACTGAACAACGAGACACTACACCAGGTGATTTCACTGATTCGCACACTTTCAGCCAGACAGGAGGAACTAACCAGTGAAATCACCTGATGCAGTCATTAGTTTAGGAATGAAAACCAACATACTCTCGGCACTCCATCGCACATGGTTGCCTGTCCCTAGAGTACTACAAAGTCTGGAGTTCGTAGTACTCTATAGTGTAGCAGTTTATAATATAGTAGTCTACAGTGTAGTCTATAGTATCTAAAACTGTAAAGATGTTCTTCAGTCCATCTTAAATTGTAAAGATGTTCTCTGTTCTTCAGTCCATCTCAGACTGTAAAGATGTTCTCTGTTCAATCCATCTCAGAGTGTAAAGATGTTCTCTGTTCTTCAATCCATCTCAGACTGTAAAGGTGTTCTCTGTTCTTCAATCCATCTCAGAGTGTAAAGATGTTCTCTGTTCTTCAATCTATCTCAGAGTGTAAAGATGTTCTCTGTTCTTCAATCCATCTCAGACTGTAAAGGTGTTCTCTGTTCTTAAGTCCATCTAAAACTGTTCTTGTTTTCTTGAGCAGATGGACTTACAGTTTACAGGGTTGCAGGTTTCAAGATAACACCCATTTGGTTGCTGAACTTGAGCTTTTAGAAAGAGAGAAAACTTTGCTGACTTTTTACTCACCTTTAAAGAAGTTGTGCCGTTGATGTTATGGTTTATTGAAAGTTGTTGCACCCAAGGCGGATGTAAATATTCGGGCTTTAAATGTTATTGGTTATTAGATTAGATTAAGGGTTAAGGTCATCCCATGGGCCAATGCATTTAGCCCTCGGGACACTTTTTAATTGATAAAATACACTCTCCATTTGCAGCTGATGATGCTATAATGACTTTGGGACACTCAAATGTATTTACAGCGTAGTGTTAAGTTAATTAATACACACTCCCTACCATGGCTGGAAGCAAAGACTGAGTTACAGGAAACACACTCTCTTATATTGGGATGTAAACTTTTATAGTAGCATAAACAGATGGAAAGGCTGACCGTAAATTTTGTCTCATATTTAGTAATTACGTTTATGATTGCTCGGAAGGCAATCACATTAGGACAATTTTAATCTACTTTGATTTTCTTAATAGGGTCACAGTATTGATTATTTTCACCCCTTACCTGTTTTTCCTTCTTACTTTGGTGTCTCCGTCCATATATCATAACCTCAAAGATTATCTTTCAGGCTTTTGCAGCCCTATTTGTAAATTAGATGAAAATGTCGCTTCGTCTCAGATTTCACAAATTCAGCCCATTCACTCGCTCATTGACTCCGGACGACTTCCTGAGCTCATCACTTTTTTAGCGAGGACACAGCAGCACGGAACTCATTAGGAATTCAAAATGTCACGGCAGATGGCTTCCCAATGACATGCGTTGGATTGTATTGTTTCATTTCTTTAATTCTGCATTAAATGGGATTCTCTCAAATGGAAATCTAATTGGCCGTGCTGCCGGACCTCGGTAATAAAGAGCTCCTGAAACAAGACACCGGTTATAGTGGCTCCGACAAAGTCCATCGGTCTTTTGGCATTTGACTCAATCAACCGCGGGCATATCGAATCACGTCATTTGATGGCAATCATAAAAGCAACAATGATAGCTATTGTCAGCTGTAGACACCAGTATGTCTGTCTCACCTCTCTCCTGGTCCAGAAGTCTTTGCCGAGGCCAGAGGGCCGCTGGACGCCCATATTCTGCACTGGGGCTTCCTGCCCAGTAAGGACGACTACCTCAGAGTGCTGTGCCAAGCAGACGTGGTCGTCTCCACCGCCAAACACGAGTTCTTTGGCGTGGCCATGTGAGTTCACTTCTCTTGCTTTGCTTATTTGCTGCTATTTAAAGGTGCTGCATGTATCATTTGAACAACAATAAATCATTAACACATTCATTTTCAGAAAGTAGTATAATTACCCACCATCGCTGAGAAGATTGGCAGCCTCTACCAGCCTCTAGACTGCATTTTACATTGTGTGCTTCTGTGTCAGAGCAGTGAGGTTTATGTGAAATGTGGTCTTAATTTTTACCAATTTTAGATAGAGGCTACCCATAGTCTCTACCGTGGTCTCATTTGTTTACAGTAATTATACCAATGTATCATCATTGATTTGACAATTATATATTCATGTTTAAAATGATACACGTAGTTCTTATCTAAGGGCTATCTAAGGGTTTTCACATTGTAATAGTCCTTTTAAAGTGCGACTCCACGGTCTCTACTGTCTAGGCGATTACAATAACTACCAAGCTAGGGTCGTAAACTCTTTCCTCTTTGCTGTAATTTGGCTAAAAACAACCCAAACAACCCGCCCTGAACCAACAAAACTAATTTCTTTGGGTCAGACTTAATTGAAATTGCCTTCACAACAGAAATTATTTGCAATTATTTTGATCTGCACCCGTGTCCACATGGCATATTCACACCTGTCAGAAAAAAGCAAAAAGTTAATAAAATCCGCTCTAAATATACACTGCCCATCAAGGGTTTGGACACACCTCATTGAATGTACTATGTTTTTATCTGACCTTAAAGCCATTTCTTAGACAAATATAAATAGTGAAGTTGATCCTATGTATGAATTTCTTTCCAAAGCCTTTGCCTTTGCATCAGGGCAAAGGGCGGCTACTTTAAATAATTTAAAATATAACTTATACTTTTTTGGTCACTGCATAATTCAATTTGTGTTATTTCATAGTTTTGATGTCTTTACTATTATTCTAAAATAGTAAAAATAAAGATTAATAAAATAAAAAATTTTGACGGGCAGTATAGGTGTGAAAACCACCTAAGAGGAATATTGGCTAAATATGGAGTTTTCTTATATGTTTATGCCTATATGCAATAAAATACATTGATCACGTACACATTTGTATGCAACATGTGTATGTAAGGAATCCACACATGCACATCCACACACACCTGTAGTCTGTAAGCAACGACAATGATATCTTTGATAAGTTCCAGTCTGGTTTTTCGTCCGAGGCACAGTACTGAAACTGCTCTTCTCAGGGTTTCAAATGATATCCTAATGTGTGCTGATGCTGGGGAGTGTTCAGTTCTGTGCCGCTTTTGACACTATTGACCACTCTATTCTCCTTAGTAGGCTTCAGCAATGGGTGGGTATAACTGGGCACTGCCCTTGACTGGTTTGCCTCCTATCTGTCAGATAGGAGTTTCTCTGTGGCTGTTGATGATTATGTCTCCTCATCTGTTCTGTTGACTTGTGGTGTGCCCCAGGGTTCAATCCTTGGTCCTATTCTTTTCTCCCTGTACATGCTTCTAGGGCTGCGATTAATCGATTAATCTGTTGATTATTTTCTCGATTAATCGATTAGTTGTTTGATCCATAAAATGTCAGAAAATGGTGAAAAATGTGGATCAGTGTTTCCCAAAGCCCAAGATGACGTCCTCAAATGTCTTGTTTTGTCCACAACCCAAAGATATTCAGTTTACTGTCATAGAGGAGGAAAGAAACCAGGAAATATTCACATTTAAGAAGCTGGAATCAGAGTATTTTGACTTTTTCTTGAAAAATTACTCAAACCGATTAATCGATTATCAAAATAGTTGGCGATTTATTTAATAGTTGACAATTAATCGATTAATTGTTGCAGCTCTACATGCTTCCCCTTGGTTTCTTAATTAGTCGATTTAAGTGTATTTCTTATCATTGTTATGCGGATGATACACAGCTGTACTTCTCATTCAAATCGAATGACCTTAGTCAGCTCTCTACCTTGCAAGACTTCTTAACAGCAATCAAGGACTGGATGTCACACAAATTCCTCCAGCTTAACCCTGACAAAACTGAAGTCCTTATTACAGGCCCCGAGAGCATTTCTGATAAAATACAGCAGTGTGTTGGTCCTTCAGCAGCAAATGTCAGCTACAAGCCTCAAAAAACCTAGGAGTCCACTTTGACCAACATATGAACTTTGAGTTGCATATAAAGAAAGTGGTCCAGTCCTGTTTCTTTCAACTAAGAAACATTGCCAAAATCAAATCTGTATTATCGTTTCAAGATCTGTAAAAAAAATCATTCATGTTTTTGTCTCCTCCCGTCTTGATTATTGTAATTCACTGTTCACCATCCTGAGTCGCTCCTCTGTGTCTCGGCTCCAGGTCCAAAATGCGGCCGCCAGACTTTTAACCAATACACGCCGTAGGTCACACATTACACCAGTGTTGGCCACTCTACATTGGTGACCCATCGACTGCAGAATTGATTTTAAAATTCTCTTAATCACCTATAAAGCGCTACATGGGCTGGCCCCACTTTATATATCGGAATTATTGTGTCCCTTGGCCACAGTGAGATAGCTGTCCCAAAATCCAGGTTTAAAACTAAGTGTGACCGAGCTTTTTCAGTTGTCTTCCTTTAGTCATAAAAAACGCAGAGTCAGTGGATAGTTTTAAGAACCTTTTAAAAACTCACTTGTTTCGTAAGCACTTTGTTTTGTAATGTGCTGTTTGCCTTCTGTGCAGTTTTTAATGTTTTTATTTTGTTATTTTCTGCTTTTCTGTTTCTAACTTTCTTTTTTCATTTTCTACTTTTTAATGTTTTCATTGTGCAGCACCTTGTAACTCTGGTTTCGAAAAGGCGCTTTATAAATAAAGTTTATTTACTTACTTACCTTAGACTGGACACCCTCGCTATGATTGAAATAGGCTCACGGGGGACGGCACGGGTTTTCATCTCAGGGGGCCACAGTGTAAAAAGCGGGTGAGGTGTAACCGCTATTGATCAGACAAGCATGCCTCGAAACCCTAACTTCAGTCACCTGTGCTCCGCATTTGAAGGGTTTCATCAGAACATGGCCTGCGTCAAGGTATAGCAGCGAGGCAGGCCGGCCTCTGTAGAGGAAAAGTTATGATCTTATCAAACAGATCTCAGACCGTTCCTTGCCCCGTAGCCAGTCTGCCGAGTTAGATCTCACTCCAGCCTCACATAGGAGCTTATGTTTCGCTGTCGGGGGAACCACTGACATTCATTTTCTGCGGTGTACGGTTGAGGCAGCGGGCAAAAGGGAAGGGAAAAGTTGAAGACCGGCTTACTTAATGAGAGCAAAACAGCAACATTAGCGAGTACCTTTTGCAGCAAATGGCAAGCAACAAACAGTGGCACAAGCCCGGTGTGCGGTTATGTATCCAAGCATGACTAATCCGAGTGTAATATGCTTTCGGTGAGCTCACTTCCTACTTTACATAACAGTTCGAGCTTTAGCATCCAACGTGAAGCCTGAGTTGCAAAGGCAGCAGAGTCTGCGTTCGGAGAGACAAAGGGTCACGTGCGTCGCGTGCGATGTTCACCAGTAAAATAAGCGCGAGGTTTTGTCTAATAAGGGGAGAAAACAAGAGTCGGAAGAAAACACGGCAGAATCTCACATCTGCGTGATAATGAAGTCATGTGCTAATTATGGCGGTGAAAAAGACTGTCCTTCTGAGTTTGAGGAAGAGCCGTCCCTCTGGGGGAAGCCTTCCACAATGATGTTTCTACTTCCTTTGATCCAAAACCAGGGGGAACTGAGACACACAGCCCACCCACTGTGTCTATTGATAGTCAACTCTGTGGTTGTGGTGATGTGTGTGTGTGTGTGTGTGTGTGTGTGTTTTGTACACAAAGCACTCGCACACATGTACGGTGTCTGTGTGTATTTCAAAGCTGTAGACACACACACAGAAATATACACACTGACAGGATCAATATCAGCATGGGGTTTCCCTTGAGACTCAGGTGGAGGGGAGTATTGAACGTCTCAAAGTGGCTTCTTTCTTCTCCTGCTCTTCATCTCCTCCAGAGGAAAATGGCTAAATGTTACTTATCGTTTGAAACACTTAAGAGCGCCGCCGAAGTAGCCGCACGATAGCCGCGCTCCTCACTCCCAAGTGTAAACAATAAAAGCCCTCGAGAGCAGCTTCAGCAAAACGGGCCGCCCAGTCATACGGCCCTGACCGAGGTGTCACCAATGCGTTTCATCCTCATTATTGTTGAATTTGGCCTAATCTGATTAATTATGAGTAGGCAATGTGAGCAGACGCCTATTCATGCCCTGCAGTGATGAAGTAATTTAGCCCAGCAAAATTAGCAGCTAATTATATTTGAGATGAAAAGCCTGATAACCATTTGCACGCTTACACATTACGCCACTGGAACGGAACTGACCTTAATAATCGCTTTCATAGATTCTCGCCGTCGTGGACCAGGGGGGCCGCGGTCTTTGCCGTACCTCGCGATGATCTTGATTTGCATTGCTTTTGAACTATGTCCATTTAGAGAGCGCAGAGTACTTTCATTTATTGCTCAGAGGCAGAGGGCAGTCTAGCCGTCCAGGAGACTGTCGCGTCTCCTGGTGGGGTGTGGCTTGAATTATTTTGTTATCAGAGGGTGTTAGGACAGGGTGCAGGGTGCCAGCGCATGTCCTTTGTCCATCAAATAAATCCTATGAAATTGCAGTCCTGGAACCCGAATCTAGTGTTTAAATATGCATGTTTCCAGCATGAGAAATGATGGACTAAAGTGATGGCAAGGAGTGAGATTGAAAAGCCATCAAATATTAATGTACATTCTACAAAATATTTAAATAGGCGGGCAACTACGGTGGTCAGCAGGGTTCAAATGAGTTGAATCAGTCTGGAGCAGGGGAGGAGCGCATGCTGAACTTCCTCATTGTTATCATCTTACAGCATATAAAATGAATGAATAAGTTATTAGGATTTTGTGATGGTATTTTTTGAACAATTCTGTGTTTGGGTGGGGATCGGAGGCTCACTAAATGAGGTGCTTTTCTTCCCGTGTTTTTGAGAACGGGACGCTGCAGCGCCACGTCTCTGAGAAATGTCCTGCCGACGCTTTTCTTTTCTCTGAATTCGCCCCGGCTCGTCTGTAAGGAACTTCATTTAGTCTGAAATGTTCATGAAAAGAAACCAATGTCAACAGCGACACAATGGCGCCCATCTTGACAAGGCCATTCAGCGCAGGCAATTATCAGCATTGGATAATGTTTCCAGTTTGCAATTTTAGGGACAGGGCAAGCAACCTCAGTGCGTCTTTGCCCATTCTGGGCATTTTCTGCAAATGGATTTTTAACTTGTGGCGGCTGTGTCTGTGTATTACTTCTATTTTCTTCTTCTAATATCATGTAGGTTAGAAGCCGTCCATTGTGGCTGCTATCCACTTTGTCCCAAGTCTTTGGTGTATCCGGAAATATTCCCAGGTAATGCCAATTATTTCTTGACGTGCAGGCAAATACACGATCCGCCCGTGCAAGTTATTTAAATTTGCAAGGATTCTCTGCCTTTAAAGGTGATATATTCCTGTTAAGATTCGAGAGGGAAAGTCTACCAATGGATTCCCTTTGTAAATGAGCCGTGAAGTTTTACAGTCACCCAGCTCCGAGAAGAAGAAAAAGATATTGGCCTAATTTACCTGATTCTTAAGTCCATAGCTATCTCTTCCTTCAATTAGATTTGCATAAATAATGTGAATCTTTAAAAAGAATACTGGTTCAATTATGTAAAACCTGTCCCAGTTCAGTGTAATATGTATTTTTAATTATAAAAGTGAGCAGTATCTATTTTTGTGCTTTGAGGTTTTGTTTCATTAAAGATGTGTGTGCGCGGGCGCGTGCGTGCATGCACGTCTTTTTTTTCTTCCTTCCTTACAGCTGAGTATCTGTACTCTACACCTGACCAGCTGTGTAAAAGACTGCAGGGACTCTGCAGGAGGCCAGATGTAGCCAGGAGACACAACATAAAGGTAACTAACTGTGACATGACAAGAGCACAATGAACACATGGGGCTCTGTTTTCATGAATCGAGGCACAAAGACAGGCGATGGCACAAGTTCATTGCGCTGTGCTCGTTTGGGTGTGAGCGACAGATTTTTGGTTATTTCGTGACCAGAGGCGCTGGCGCAGCACAGGCTCACAGTTGTGAAAGGTGTTGGATTAGGAGGAATAAATTCACCAGGTGTGGTGGGGGCTGGCGTCAGTCCTAGCCAATCAAATCAACACCTCTCATCCCCTTTAAAAGCAGTGCCTTCCCTGCCATGGCATATTGAGAGTAGAGAGGGGAGTCCATACAGTGCCGATGGGGTGCTGTAACATACAGCACCCCAAATATTCTCCTTTCTGGAGATATTGAAATCCCTGTCACCATGTTTTCCATTGTTTTCAACTTTCCAGTACAATAGAATGTATTTCCATTATTTTGTCAGTGGCCTGTAGTTTGTTTTACTTAAGTGATTAAAAAGGTTGTATTCAGTTAGACATATTTGGCTACATTTACATGCGCACAGTAATGCCTATTGTCAATACTGCAGTAAGGCAATAGCCTGTTTAAGCGTTTACATGATTGTTCTATTTACATAACTAGTTTAGATTATACAGAGAGAATTCAGATTTCTCTAAAGGTGCAGATATCCTCTAACAAGCTCAGCAAGCCGAGCCTCCAATCCATTCATTTTAGAGGAGCTGACCACGAGATGTTAGCACGGAGATGGAAACAAAGGCAATGAACCGGAAAAGGAAATTAAGACACTTTTCCACAAGGCAACATAACTAATCACGTGAGATTTTAAAGCCATAGCAGGCTGGGGTGTGTGAAGAGTTCGACTAGTTCGGCCAGCGAGCCCGTTCACACCGCCGAGTCTGCAGCCAACGCAGCGCCTCGTTTTTTCCACAAACGTGTCCTTCTGTCCGTCACGAGCTGCTCAAACTCATTTCTGCAGGAAATAAACCCGTGGCCTTTTCCTCCCTGACTGGCTTCCTCGTCTCTGCGCTCTAGGTCGACACCGCCGCCTATTCCTGGGCGGCCCTGGAGGAGGGTTTCGAGAGCCTCCTGGCAGCCCGAGCGGACCACCGTCCCCGACAGGCCCCCGGCTGGAGGGAGGCGGCCTCGAAAGTGGGCACACTTACTTCACTCCATTAGCGGCGGAGCGAGATGGATTTAGAGGGTTGACGGAAAGTCTGCCAGGGGAGTTTCTGGGGCCCGTCGTCATGCCTGACACAGCGCCACGGCCCGCAAACCTGTGGTGGCTTCCCAGACAGAGCGTCTCAGGCACCTCTCCTGCTCCAAATCAAAGCCAGTCTCCCGTTCTGGAGACATTGTGTCGGGACCTGTAAACGTCCCCATCTTCACATGCTAGAAGTACAGTCTCTTTTATGTGCGTGTGGTTTGAGGGAGACGGGAGGAGGGAAGCGGGGGGGGTTACGTGTAAAAGCTTTCATGTTTCCCATAGGCGGTGCCACCTCATATATCCGGTTGTATCCATTTTTATCCTTTGTACTGGAAGACGTAAGGCTGGAATTCAGCGTTGTGTTTTTTTTCCCCCCTCTCCACCGCACCGACAGAGCGGCAGCCAAGTTGTGGCTTGACGTGCTATTCTGCGCCTCTCCACCTGGGTTGCCAGGTTTGGGCCAGAGTCCCTGGAATGCGTTTGCTCGAAGTGCCTAAACAGACCTTAAAACCTTTCTGGGGCTGCCGGTCAGCTGGTATCGAGTGGTTGTCATAAAACCTCTAACATTTTTGTCCATTTTATCATTCTCATACACATGACATCTGGTAACTGTATTCTGGCATTGATGTTTCTGAGATTGCAAATCACAAACCTTGACAAATAAACTTTTGTTACACAGAATCGTCATTTCCATTCTCATTCTCTTTGAAGGCATTTGTGGAAATGGTAGAGTTCATGCACTATAACATATTGTACACACTTGGATGATCAGTGTATTTTTAGCCGGAGGAAGCCTTTGATGTGTGATGAGGAGGCTTCCTGTTCTCTCCACAATTCAATTTCTAAAAGGAACGTTCTTCCAACATCTAAATAATCGATTTGCTAGAGAAGACAACCTTACATTGGCATATGGATATGTCCAGAGGGGCAAGTTTGAAAGGTGCAGAGGTTAACAATGTGATTCCGAGCAAAACCTTAGAAGTGTGCTAGATCTGGATAATTTTCCATATTTGCTATCCTCCCTTTTCTGAGCAGGCGCCCTGAAGTGTTGCTCGCAGCGCCCTGAATCCACTGCCTCCTCACGTCTCCATGATCTTTTATGGCGTAAACGCAGGCCAAGAAAACAGCCTCAGAAGAACACAGGGTTTATACGGAGGTGGAGAGAGAATCCCGATGAAAGCCGGAGTTCGTGTTTGAATTAGAGGCTTCTATTATGCACATGTTTGTAGGGCTAGACTGGGTACTGGAGGGGTGCCCATCTTGGTTATTAATGGACTTTGAGGTAACACGGGCCTCAGGGTGTAGCATCAAACTGTCCACCCACACTACTGAGTGCGACACACGGCTCTAGCCCGGGGCGTACTTACCCACAGCCCCCATCCCAATGCATTTTACATTCTCACAGATGATATAAAAGGAAGAGGGGGTGGATGCAGGGGAGCTTTGGGGAGCCTCCTCCCTTGGCCCCCCACCTTTAGCTTCCATACAAAGCACGGGGTTTTGTATGCCGCTAATGAGTGAGTAGGAGTTTAGTGTACACAGTGGGCCCCAGCATGGTGGCTGGAGTTACTATTGACATAATTCATATTGTGTTATCAGGTTGTGTGGCAATCCAAAGATTAGAATGGAAACAGTTGCCTCATTCGGTGTCTGGAATCTTTTCACATCTAGATCACCTGCAGATTCAATGAACCGTGTTTATCAAGTATGGCTGTTAGTAGGTGTTGTTGCATGCACTCATACACCTTAGGTCGGTGGTTCTCAACGTGGGGTCCGGGGACCACCAGGGGTCCTTGGGGGGGTTCCCCCAGCAAATTGATGAATTGTTATTATTTAATTTACAAGAAGTTAACACAATTAGAGAATGTAGAAGAAAATACTATTTTGATCATAGTTTCACTGTTATCTCTCTACCTGCGATACAGATAGTCATGGGATTCTGTTCAAAATCATGTCTAACAATAAAAAATATTCTCAGATTTGGGTCCGAGAGACCCGTGGCCCTAATGTGGACTAAGTTAGGGGTCCTTGAAAAAGGTTGAGAGTCACTGCCTCCATGTCCGCTTGCACTGGATCAAATGTACAAACTGATTCAAATGGCAGATGCATGTGAAGTTAATGTCACCGCCCACAGGTTTACACCACCAAACTTTCTCACCTGCATGTAAACTGAAAGGATGCGGTGAGACGTGGACTGACTTAGAGGAGTTTTGGAGTTGTGGATTAGGAGCCAGCTTTCTCGCAAGACAGCGTTTGGCTAACTTCGTTCAGACTCCCAACGCTCTGCTGCGCTGCCTCCTCGACGCTCTCCGACACTCCGAATATATGAACGGGAATTCAAACAGTGCTCTAAAACAACAAAGGATGCAGTTCGGGTGCCAGAGTACGCTCTGCACCTCGGGAGTGCCAATTGACGAACGTTTTGCACCAATGGGTGGTTATGAAAAAGGAAAAAAAATAAAGACATCCGAAACAGAAAGTTGTCAACTATCCAGATGGTTCATTGTCACTCGGCGTTCTGTCTTATTGTGGCCGGGCGCGGTTTGTTGCCATGTTTTTTGTTTATGTCGATTCCAGAAAGAACTTTAAAAAAAAGTGTGTCATCTGCGCTTTGTCTTACCCGTCTTCTCATGTTCATTCCTTACCGAGAGGAGAAACAGAACGCATTGTGCGACCGTCAGTGCGACAGATTAAACAGGCACTAAACACGGCACATCACGGCGATTTACCACTAACGTGCGTTCTATCAGTGCGAGGGAGGGAGGGGGGGGGGGGCGGGGGATGGCACGCCACAGTTTTAAACGCTCTGAACACTTTCGCCCCGTGGTGATTCTCTTCCACCTGGTAGGCATGAGGAAGGAGCGACGGCATTAATGCGATTCCTTCTCGCGCCGAGCAGAGTGTGTCAGAGCCACTCTGCGCGGCGGAGCGCCACAAAGAACACACAGTGTTGTGTTGACAGTACCAGGGCACTATGTAAATCCAGTCTCCAATACATGCACATGCTGTTAGTGTAAATATGTACTGTCTCATTAGCCACGAGAGACGGTCAAGCGGGTCTGTAAAGCGACTCTACCTTTTTCTGTCTCCAAATTCAGGAAATTTAGATAAAGGTTTGAGGGAAGAAACATAGTCAAATTTGGCACGATTTAAATACTTTATGAGGGCAATATGCTAAAAAAGATAATGTAATATAAAAGATAGTCATATATTTCACCTCACATTTATTGGGCATTTCTTGAAACATGAAAAAGTAACAGTACACTTATATGAGAATGAATCGGCGAGTGGCATTGATTGGACATTTTGAATCACAACACAAGCGAGGGTCTGATGCGGTTACATCACGGCATGTGTCGTGACAACGTTTAGATTATCCGCATTAATCTTGCGATGATGCCTTTAGTCGGCCATCGCTCTTCCAGCAATCTCTGGATGGATTCATTGAGCTTTCCCACTGGGCAAAGAGTGAGCGTTGCACCTGAAAACCTGAAACTGTACTGGAAACAGTGCAGAATTTGACATAAAAAACCCCCACTGAAATCGTAAATCCTAGACATAAAAAGAGCACATTTGTATACGTAAAACAAGACAAAGTACAAAAAAAAAAAAAGTCTGCTTTCTGGAAATACTTTCACTGTAAAATAAAGTCAGTCTTGACTACATCATGGGCAGAGCTGATCACAGTGTGGGGTAAGGAAATTGGTTGCAGGTACTGTAGAAATTGCTTTACAATACCAGCCTGTTAGTGTCACTGTTATAGGTTTGATAATGAGAGCTCTGTGGGGGGGTTTAACAGCCGATCTACAGCCCAACGTAAACAGAAGGCGTTTACCCCCGAAATAGAAATTAACACATATGGCCAAAATGATCTGTACCAGGGCCAATACGAGGCCTGCAGATGCTGCCCTCCCACAGACGATATACAGCACACGCCGCCGATTTGGACGCGATCATTGTCTTAAGTGGGTCATACTGTACCACATTTGCCCCCCCCCCCCCCCCCCCAGTGCCAGATCTACGGTAAAGCTGACGAAACACGTCCGCAATAAACTCCACAGAGGAAATTCACGAGTTCCCCTTATCTATTTTAGCAATAGCCGGACGCCGAGAGAACCAGCTGTGTGAAGTGAAGCAATAATTACATCGAAAAAACAGATAATAAAAAAAAAACACAGATTAACGCAGATTGTGAGGGCGCTCAAGTGGACAAAACGTCTTATCTGAAGCCCATGGATCGCTCTGGCCTTGCTAGCTGTGGCCATAGGGACACCTAGACCAGAGCCGGGGTCACGACCCAGTGACGCCGTAAACCTCCATAACAATGCAGTCAGTCTCCTAGTTGTTAGAATGCCACACCACTCATAAAGGTTTTATAGCAAAGTCTATAAAACTGTGAATGCATTAAACCTTTTCATTGGCCTGTTAATACATGTTGCTTTGAACAGTTGGTGTCATGTGTACTGCCTGTGCTGTGTAGCCTATGTGCTATTTGTGCTGTGTGTGTGTGTGTGTGTGTGTGTGTGTGTTTCATATTTGATACCTCAGGGCTGCAGGATTGTTTACTCTAAACTTGTCACTCAACGGCACTTTCCCCCCCGTTTAACTCCGGCACACTCCCACTGAAAATCTCCCCACTGAGGTTTTTTTTTTTTTTTTTTTTATCTTGGAAGCTGTGACTTTAGGTTGTTTGCCCCACCCTTTTTTTTTATTTTGTTAATTTGCCGTGCAGTTGTTCTCGGCGCCTCCTAGACGCTGATAAGGGCACACACACACACACACACACACACACACACACACACCGCTATCTGTGTTTTAACATTTGCTTACTGTATTCTTTCCAGGGGCTCCGTTTTTAGGAAGCTTTCAGGCGGTGCAGCCCCTAGTGCAAAGTAAAACCAAGACCACGAGAAGCGATGGAGCATGATCGCTCTGCCTGTTTTCGGTGTTACATGTCGAGCCTGTTGTCGTTCTTTATTCCTCTCCTCACGCGTACGGCCGAGTGAGGATTATTCTCCGTCCGTAATTAAAGCCTCTTTTTTTTTCTTTTTCTCGCCAGGGGTCAAATAAAGGCAAAGCGGTCCATTCCTTAATGTGTAGGTTGCTAGATGAGTGCATCATTGTTGCTGGAGGTTCTGAATGACTAGATTGTGGCCTTGAGCCGTGGCTTGTTCGCTCGTCTTAGCCTCACAAAGAAACACACTTCCATAAACCCACAAACTATGGCCGAATCATTTCTCGTCTCATGTCAAAGGCTAATGCAATTTCTAAGGAGGAAAAAAAAAAACCTCCAATAATAAATAAATAAAAATGATCCAGCTGCAGCTGGTTTGTTCCACTTGATGATATTGTGAATACTGAAATGAGAATTCCCTTTTAGCAAACAAACTTCCATTTCAGACAACAGGAGAGCGTACGAGTGAAAGAGGGAGAGAAAGAGAAATTTTGAAAAGTAAGAAAAAATGTTGGTTTGGGGCCTTTTGAAACTGGTGGATTATCAACAAAGAACAGCAACATTAATTTCACGCATCAGGAGCGAGGCTGGTTCCATCCTCTTGGCTCTGCGGCTGTCTGATTGTAGGCTGAAACAACACCTCCAGCATGGAACGACAAACTCAAAGAATGACAAAAACAAAGACACTGGTCTGGGAAATTTGTTTATGCAAATATACATGTGAGCGTGCGGATATGGATAAGGAAGAGTAGTGTTTTGCTCCTGACATCTGATACATTGGTCTGAGAGAACCTGTTGTGCGGCTCTGACAAGCCGGCAGAGGCTGAATGAGGGAAGCCTGATCGTCTGTCAGACACTGAGGCTTTATTAGCATTCTCAAGGTTTTCTTTTGACGAATCTCAATGTCAAACCCGGTGTCACACTATTCCATCAGCCGCTGTAGCCGCTGCCAATGAGCAAACCATAGGCAGGAGCACACTGTAGTCTGCAGTGCTTTTTAATACTGGGGACTTGTGAACCATACAAGTTATTATTTCACCACCACCCCCCCCACCTCCCAACCCCCCATCGAATTAGGCTAATGACAAACACAATTTCTCATTGCATACACCAATCCCATATTTCTAATAACTAACTTGCCCCATGCACTTATCAAATAGACATAGGAATGTACTCCCACCTTACACTCCCACTTTGTCACAGCATGTTTCAACATATGATCTGAAAAAGTACCAACATAACAAATAACTCATAAAATACTAAAAAAAACATAGTTATGCAAGTAAATAAAGACACGTTTTGATGTGGAGATTTTCAATTTACCCTATTTTGTACACGGGATCAGCACAAATACGAAAAAAAAAAAAAAAAAAACTTAACCGCTTGTGATAAAGAAGAAGACGAGCATCAAAGGAGCCGGCTGTCACCCGGTATCTCGGGGTTATTTAAAAATGCAACACTTGAAAGATCCATTTTTAAATAAAGGGCCAGCCTCAATTTTCCATGAGGCTTCAGAAGACGACGCCCCTCCCGCGAGACGGAGCATTAAAGGTGCCATAATTAGACGAGCGAGCCCCGCCGATTCCACATTAGCTTTTTTATTTATTTATTTATTTATTTATTTTTTTTACCGTTGCCATATGGGCCGTTACGCTATCCTCCGCACCGGTGTTCTCGATAGGACAAAGGGAGAAAGCGAGGCGAATGAAAAGACGGGAGTTGTCCTCAAGTGACACAGTCATATGCTATCAATATGCTGCCATATTCCACTGGAGCTCAGGCTGCGTTTTAATGGGCCCGCTGGTTAGAACGTGGCATGCCTCAGCACGGGGACACTGTACTGCTATGCTTTCATTTCTGCTTCTTTTTCTTTTTTTTTTTTCTCCTTCTTCTTTTTTAACTAAGGCAGGCAGGCGTCCATTACCATGAATCCCTCTTCCAGAGAAGAACAAAGAGAGGGCTCTCCAAAAACAGAGTGGTCGACAGTTATTATATGAAATAGCTGCTCTGAGAGAGGCTTGGCTCCCCGACCCAAAACAAACCGAGCTGCACTCCCGTCCCGTACCGGACTGACTGACGGTTCGGTTCGGTTCGGTGCGGAGGGCTTCCAAGCCGATGCCGGTCGTGTCATCTCCTCTGCTATCTCTCTCTTATTACACGGCAGAGCACTGCGTATCGCCTGACATCTTACAACGAGGCATCATGCATAATACATGCGCCTTTGTGTTCGTGTTGTAAACTACTTTGGCTTTCTCTCCTCTTTCCACACCTCTCGCCCCCACCAGGAAAAAAAAAAAAAAAAAGCATGGGAAAAGACACACCAGGCGTGTAGCGCCGTCGACTCTCCAATCCAACTTCTCCCTTTCTTGTGTCAGTCTCGGAGAGTGAAATGTGGCGCTGAAAGCTTTGGTGGCCTGCCGGCCTCGTTTGGTCTTCGAAAGTGTCTGCGTTTGCCAGGAGGGAGGTCACCCGAAGCTGGAGCTCATTCTCCCCCTTTTCTTCTCCGCGGAGATTTAGCGAAACACACGACCACAAAGCTAGTTTAAGTATGTCACTCTCCCATCGTTCCCAGTCCCCGCTGCCAAAGCATGAGACATCTGATTTAGGGAATAATAAAATACAGAAAAATGGCTTTCCCATAATTACAGACTCTCTTATCTCGGCACGAGAGAGAGAGAGAGAGAGCGGGGGTGAGAGAGAGAGAGAGAGAGAGAGAGAGGGAGAAGAAAAGAACAAATTCCATACAGACAGAGTCTTTGCATTGGCTTTTAAAATGGATATAAAAAGAAACTGCTGTTTGGGAATATGAAAGCGCCCGGCTGATTCGAAACTGATGTGAACACTGTCATACCGTACCACACAGCTACAATTGTATTTCAGTAGGGATTATTTGTACACTCAATCCATATGCTGACTGAGCAAGGTTTCTGACAGTATTTACACAAATCACATTTGCTCCTCGACAATGCCTGGTTGAGTATCAGATTTTTTCGACTCGACTTGGAACGGTCGGAGTTGCGTGTGTCAGAGGAAGCGAGCTCCCGCGGAAAGCTGAATCACCCCGAGTGGCTCGACGCCGCACCGATTATCCTCCCGAACAATAACAGATCGTTCAGCTGCGCGTCGGAGCCCCGTTTCATCGAGTTTTTATCAAGATCGTGTTTCAGCAGTAAACCTTCTGTGTGGCATTCACAGTGTCTGCAGTTTTATCTCTAAAGTGGATTGTCACCCCCAAAAAAAAAAAAAAGCAGCGGCTGTTGAACGATTCTCCTTTTTTTTTTTTTTTATATATCTTCCTTCCTTTGGACAACAGCAAATAATCCCCCCCCCCCAACAGTTCCCTTTGAGTTCTTTGCGGCCCTTCTTCACACACACATTGAACCTGGTCTTCTTCAGTGTGACTCCTGCTCTGCCTTTCAAGACCAAAAATAGCTCTCCGAACAAAAGAAAAAACCTTTGCTCACGGAGGAGAAATTCAATGAACACATTCACAGCACTTTTCATGTGGTCGAGGCGCTCTGGTGGGAAGAGGGAGGAGGAGGGAAGGGGAGGGGGGTGGGGGGGGGGCAGCTGTGCTGATACGAGTGATGGAGAACACCTGTGTGCGTGTGTGTGTGTGTGTGTGACCATACCCTAACCTGTGCTGACCAGCAGAGGGGGCTGTTCTGATCCGCCCAGCAGCTGTCCATCCTTCTATCAGGGATGCAGTGGGGGGTAAACTCCAGGGGTGGACTTAGTGATTTTGGGGGCCCTAGGCAAAGGCAAGCATGGGGCCCCCCTGAATCCCGACCCTCACCCTTTTCACTCCGTCTCTCCTATATGTTACCTTCAAGTTAGGGATGAGCAAAGTACCGCAAAACATCCAATAGTGGTCAGGGCCTGGCAATATTTCACAAAAAGTCAAGTGGAAAAGTCCACTATAGCGTGAACGAGTAAGAATCGGGTCATGGGCATGACTCAAGATTGAAAGATGTTTGTCAGTAAGTACATTTCTTTTAAATTCATGAAAAAAATGCTTATATTACTTGATATTCTCGTCTTGTGCTGTAAAAGATAGCTAAGCTAAGGCTAATAGCAATTCTATTTTTAAAAAGATATTTGATTATGAGTTCAGGTCAAATGCTTAATTTTAATTCTACATGTTTTATACTGTTGTGTCCATGCACACGTTTCACTCACACTTTTGTTTGAAATCAAGCTTGTCCTTAGCCCTTTGATATGTAAGAATCATTGTTTACTGTACAAATGTGACTCATCTTATTGATATTTCTACTTGTCTTTCATGCTGTGGCCCATGACAAAGTGCTCCTAATTTTAGATTTGATTGTATCCTGGTTTTAAACTTTAAACTGTTTTGGATGTATATTGTGTTTTAGTGGGACCCCACCCAGGAAGAGCAGCTGACACCCTTGTGCACAGCTAATGGGGATCCTTGAGATGAGAACAAAAAGTGCTATAACATTAATTTTCAAAAAGTAAAGTAAGAACATCCTTCCTATCAGCAGATATGTTAGGTCGATAAGCAAGTGTAAGTATAATAACATAAAGACAGTAACAGCAACAACAAGATGTGTGTGTGCGTGTGTATTGGGGGATACACAGGATATTGCAGTCTACAGCGGAAAACAGGGAGTGACTCTGCAGTTGTAACTGAGGTGGGAAGATCATTCCATCTGGCCATCTCATGTATTTCATTTACAACAGAGTTTGCTTGCTTATCATTAGTCTATGCCAGTGATTCTCAACCTTTTTCATATCAAGGACCCCTAATTCAGTCCACATTAGGGCCACGGACCCCCATTTGATGAGATTTGGACCCAAATGTGAGAATATTTGTATTGTTGGATAGGATTTTGTCCAGAATTCCATGATAGTCTTTCTTCTTCATTCTCTAACTGTGTTAACTTCCTGTAAATGAAATAATGCTGAAGTTTAACAATTCATCAGTTTGCTGGGGACCCCCTTGAACCCCCCTCAAGGACCCCTTGGTGGTCCCCGGACCCCACGTTGAGAACCACCGCTCCATGCCGTGGCTGTACTCACAGTGTACAATGCTCCTTAGGCAGGCGAGTTGATGTTCCCTCACACCGCTTCGTTTAATGTGAGACCCTATATTGCCTATATCGAGTGTATGCATGTATACGCATACGCATGTATATATCGCTCTCTCTCTCTGCAGAGGCATTAGAAGAGTGGAGTGCAGGAAAAGAGGGGTGACACATCTGAAATGTTGCTCCTCACATCTAGATGAAGCAGGCCTGTTTTAATTGCGTCCAGCGTTTGAGTAGCAGGCGTGGGTAATAGGAGCTGACAGACAGTATGATAGCAGTCCTGTGATCACCATTAGACTACAAAGAGTCTGGCGCTCTACCCTCCCTCCCATTTACACCCTGATTGACTGTTTTATTTCAGGAACAGCTCCATTAGTCAGCCTTCCATGAGGGCTCGTCCGTCATCGGAAATTATTGAAAGTAATCATCTCGTCCTACGCTGTATGCGGATATGCGTGTGAGATTTGGTCGAAGCACAAAAATTCAAGCATGGCCCAACTGAGTAGATTGAGACTGAGTGTAACCCGACCCAATTCTGGTCCCGAATGGAGGGGCGATGGCATTTTGGGGGTACGAGGGCCCCAGGAGGACATGCAAGAAAATACAAAACAGAGGAGGTTTAGCTAGTGGAGACTGTTTTGCAGGCATGCGATGGTAAAATGGCAGGCAGGATGTATTAGTGGTTAAGTCCTGCATCCGGAGGGTCTTGGTTCGATCCGCAGTGTGGACAAAAGATACGAATGCGCATACTGGAATAATGCTCCCCAATAGTGAATTAATTAACTTTCACATCAACGTTTTGACCCCGTTGGGTCTTTATCAGGTTTGTTCAAGTGGTCGAGTGACTTTGTTGCTTGTTTATGTCCCGCCCTCTGGCAGTACATCTTGCCCAGCAGATGCATTGCCAGAGCCAAGCAATTCTTCAGCCTTGGTGATTTTAATAGCTGCAGGCTCTCCAAAACAAAGTACAAAATACCAGTAATACATCAAATGTGACCAAACTGTAGATGCTGGGGAACATGAAAACGTGAAAAACACATAAAAAGCACTCAGAAAAACACCTTTAAAGGGTGCTATTGGGCGGTAATATCCTGAGCACTGCAACCATTAGTTCATTTCACCCTGTGATCGGTGCCCATTATGCTGGATTATTCTGCATGAGCTGTTTGGAGAAATCTTATGGTCATTTTTGCCCTTTTTGGAACTCTAAAGCAGTGATTCTCAAACTTTTTCATATCAAGCACCCCTAATTTAGTCCACATTAGAGCCACGGACCCCCATTTGAGAGTCTGAGAATATTTCTATTGTTAGATATGATTTTGTCCAGAATTCCATGACTCTCTATATTGTAGGTAGAGAGATAACAGTCAAACTATGATCAGAATAGTAATTCTTCCAAAAGTTTAACACGTCAATTTGCTGGGGACCCCCTGGAACCCCCTCAAGGACCCCTGGTGGTCCCCGGACCCCACGTTAAGAATCACTGCTCTAAAGAACCAGGACCCGGACAGGCTGACATGGAGCTGCACTAGCTTAACTCGCTGTGTGTTGTGTGGACATACAAACTTCACTGGTGTTTCAACTGACATGAGAGTAGATAATGACCGAATTTTTATTTTGGGGTGGACTGTTCCTTTAATGTGAAAAAAGTTTTATATTGCAGCTTTAACCACTACCGGTTGCTACACTCTGGCTGGCCCTGCACACCAACCAGATGAAGAGAATTTCCCCTTCAGATGAAAAAAGTATATCAAAAAAAAAAGTGAGTTTCAAGACATGCGCTCAGTCCCATTACATGTGTACTAATGACAGCTGTATCACTAAAGGCAATTACGAACCAGGTTGTAACATCCACAAGTACAGTAGATACACAATCCCTCTTCCTAAAGTAGGTCCGTTGTCAAGGTTTTATTTTATTTGGTCATGTTTTTTATGATGCCATATAGACTACTTAACCAGCCAGACTGGAACAGTGCTGGGAGCTTTTCACTTCAAGTTTAAGGTTTATAAATTATGACGTTGACATAAAATACTTCATATTTCTAAGATCAAATTTGATCATTTCTATTAAGGAGACCCTTGAGATGGAGATATAAACCATGATTAGCTGTCCTCAATCTTGGATAAGCTAAAAGGAGATCTGGAAAATGTCACATTTGACACAATGGAGCCAATTTTTTTCCAGTATCATAAAGAACTAGACAAATCTGTCTCTGGTAGACATTTATACATTTGTATATTGACAAGTAGACCAAGTAGTCTGTGTGTTCCCTATGAGGTTGTCGATCATTGCCCACTTGTATGTATTAGAAGTCCTGAATTAAAAGTCTAACCCCCTGGGAGGTTTATACGAAAAAAGCATGCTTTCTTGCATGAATTGCCTACATAGCTGAATACATATATCCAAAATTTCTTATATCGGCCTACCTCTTAAATTACTTAACATTCTCCTTTTAAAAGAGTGATAATCATGGCTAGAACTCATAATTTGTGGAGATTCTGGTGACTTCAGTATCTACCGCACCTTTGGGCTGTGATGTTTAGCCAACATATAGAGGCTTTGCAGTTGCATGACAAATCTCCCAGCAACATCATGGACGTCCATAGCGGCCGTAAGCGGAAGTCATCATAGATTAGCATATCTGCTATTTGATGTGTAGTCCAAAATCTCTGGAAAATATGAATGGACTTCAAAAAATGCCAAAAATTAAGGGCTTGATCAGATACCCACGAGATATTTACGTTTTGTTCCAAGGATTAAAATACATCCATCATTTTTTTTTAAACTTGCTACCTACCTCTTCACTTGTCACTGTGGGACATGTAACCCTCAGCAGGAGAAAGCGCTGGCTGGTGAGACTGGTAACCGGCGACACTTCTCAGCAGGTACGTTTAGCTTACCTGTTAGCATTAGCATTTATCCTTCCATGTGTCCTTCGTGGGCCTCTGTAGTGCAGTGCCTTTGCTGTGTGTTATTTACAAATGTGTTGCGGTTTCTGTCGCCCTCTAGTGGTCAGAAGGTTTTCTTTATTGCAGCTTTAACTGTTGTCTCAAACTGTCGTCTCATTCAAATTATTAGTGTTGCATTGAGTAGGCTAGTTTTTATAGTTGTTGTTCATATATAGTAATAGTTGTAATAGTTCATATATAGTAATAGTAATATATAGTAATAGTTTTTAGTCATTGTCATATTGTTAAGAAAAGATGTATATGTGACCTCAGGAAGTTAATTACCATGTGACCCTTTAAGCCAATCACCTGCCAACTGTTTTCCTCCATGCTCTGATGAAGGCCACTAGGCCGAAACGTTAGCATGTTTGTTGACATGGCCAGAATAAATTGGTGAAATTGAGATTTGTCAATTTTGTCCTGAAGATCTGTGTGTGTGCTACCTTTTTACCTTTGGGTATTCAACGTTGGAACTTATATGACTTTGGTTTAGCACCACAAACAAAATACTGGGAAGGCGCATCCTTTAAAAGATCTCACTACTACTTTATTTTTGGTGTTTCCAAATCCTATTCATATTTTGAACTATACACTAAATGGTGGAAATGCTAACTTTGCATCATACTTTGCCTCTCTACTCGGAAATTAGATTTAAGATTTGTTTTTTATTATTAAATAGTGAAAAGTGGGGAGAGACAGGAAAAACTGGAAGACAAAAGCCAGTGTTAGTTAGCTGCTAGCTAAACACAAAATCAATCAGATGTAGGCCTATCTGTGATGAAATGATCACTTTCCCATAAAAACAGCACAGAAATGAACCATGTCTGTTCAGTCCTTTTGAGACGGGCAAGTTGTACGTACTGAAAGGCAATCAACTGTTCACAGCCACAGTTGCCCAAGAGCTGTGAACCTTGAACATGGCCGGCAGATGGTGTGTTATGTCCAGTGTTGCCAACTCTTTTTCAGGGAATGTAGTAGTTGGCTGCCCAAAAGTCGCCAGATGACATCATCCGCTAATTTGCATGTTAATATATTTGCTGCTTTTACGGAAGGAGAGGGAGTTACGCCGTGTATTTGAAGCTCTGTGATCATCAGACCTCTGGATTAGACAAGCAAGTAGCGCAAATCGGCATCGGTTGTACAAATGTGTTGCCAAATGCTTTGAGTCAACATGAACATTGTTCCCCATGGTCTAAAAAAGTTGCTATAGGTTTGTCAGTAGTTGCTTTCGAGAAATAGTCTGAAAAATCACTAAATCTAGCAAGAAAGTCGCCAAGTTGGCAAAAATGTTTATGTCACTTGAAAGCCCTCTATTGAAATTCTACATATTTTCCCCAAAACAGACTTTTAGACCATTGATTCCATTTTGAATTCACAATGAAATGAGTAATGACTTTACTAGGCATTACTTAGGCATTAGGCATTACTTTTACTAACTGGAAAACAGTGTATCTTTAATGGTGACCTCATGGTATACCAGTAGGCGCAAATAAAAAATTCAATCAATAAAACCATCACAGATTTTTTAACAATCCCCCCTCCGACATTATGTCCCACCCCAACATCCTGTTTCAACAGGAAATACATTAAATTAAGGAAGCAAGATGCTCTCACAATACTGTTTCATTGTGACTTGAAGGTCTTCAGGACTCACACTTAAGGCCCAGTCATAGCGCCATGTCAGCTCTATCTTTGGTGATAAATAAGAGTGTGAAATTTTCACTGTTGGGTGAAAACCTTGTAATGTAAGGATTACATGCTTCTCTATGCTAAAATTCTACATTCCATGGGTTTATGGAATCTTTTCAAAACCAATTAAATGAACTAAAAACATCAAGCTTAAAACAAGACAGTTTTACTTAGTTCTCGACATTTTGGAGATACAAGGTTTTCACCCGACAACAGCGATATTCAAGCATAGTGCAGCTGTCATACTGATCTATATGAATCCTATATGAATTCCTGTTAATAAAGGGGTAACACTTTATATGAAGTGTGCGTTAACTAATGTTAACTAATGCATTTACTAACATGAATTAAACATGAATAACAACATTAACAAAGATTAGGCCTAGTTATTGTTAAATGCACATGAACTGCATAAAGTAATGTTGTTATACATGTTTGTTAATGTTAATGTGTTTATTAACATGAATTAAGCATGAACAGTGACATTAACAAAGATGACTTCATATTAAATACACAAT